>NW_009944897.1:49160-58002 GCF_000696875.1 Nestor notabilis
AGTTCCTTCATCACTAGTTTCAGATCCCTGGTAGCACCTTCGTTTTTCTTGCAGTTTCTTTGGTCTCTTAGCTGTGTGCACACAGTCCCATACGTGTACAGATGTCTCCTTTGCCCCATTGCTCAGCTGGCTATAGCCCCTCTCTCTTTGGGACTCAAAGCTCAGATCAGCCTGATGAGAAGGTATCACAGACCTGGGATCACCATATGCCTGGTGCATAACTGTCCTCGGTACTTTACCTTTCAGGTCCAAGTACCTTTATTATCAGCTTGCCTCATCTGTAATGAAAAATGCATTTTCTAGCGAGCACTTGGAAAATGGGAAGCTAATACGCCTCTTGGCATTCAGTCTAGGAAGTGTTGTAGCCTTAGGACCACTCGAGTGACCGAGAGTAAGGTGGCAAACTCACAGGGTTTCTGGGGGCACCTTGACCAAAATCTGCTGCTCTCAGTCTCTTGGTTGTGGTTTGATTTTCATCCACTGTTTCTCTGGGGCACAAGTAAATTAGACGATGCAGAATGGGAGTGAGGTCTCTCCTCTCTCTCTCCCTCTGCAGAAGGTCAGAGTCCTGTGTCCCTTTGCAGCAATGGATGTTACTTTGCTTGCCAAAGTAGAGGGTTTGGATGAAAGTCATCCTCAGGGTCTTTGTATGTTAAAATAAATCTCCCATGATCACAGTGCTGACCTCCTGCAGGGCTTTGATTTTAATCTGTGCACATGGCAAACCTACATCCACTTGAAAAGGAATCAGAAAGATATGCACACTGATAAGAGATTATGTGGGTGTCCTAATTTGCTTATTTTAGGAGGTGTGGAGAACTTCACTCTTCTGACTGGGGGAGAGTTAAAGGAAGGAAGGGGAGGAACTAACAAAAACCAGCTGGAGTCTATGGTGTTAGGCATAGGTGAAGGTTGGGTAAGTGTTGCAGTGGATTAATTTCAGGGAGTTAGATTTAGTCACAGACTTCCAAAACCTCAAGACCAAATTGGGAACAAAATTCCTGCTAGTCATCGAGTAGTTCATATGTTCATGTCCCCTGCATTGTCTGGCTTACAGCAGAGTAAAAGCTTCTCTTGCAAAAAAGAAGTGACTCCTTAGTCTCAGGTGCTGTAAGTCCTTATATCTAAAACAGAAAACGATGTTGTTTTATGAAAGCCTAACTAAAATAAGTAACGTAGTAAGTAAATAATTGTCAGGAAGACGCTTGGCTTCTCATCCTCAGAGGTGCTACTTGTAGCATCTCAAGGGGTGCTTATTTTTCTTTAAGACTTTTAATCAGGTGATACCATTGCAAAGCAGAGAGGGGCTGAATCTTATTTTAGCAGCAGAATATTCATGAAGTGAATGCAGATGCCATCATCTGTGATTGCTGAGCCCAAACGGTCCTTGTGTGCGCAAGCATCTCTTTCTTCATGGCATAGTCACATTCTTAGGTCAAGGTGATCCGAAGTAGAAGGGATGAGAATAGAAGATGCCCAGGGAGGTGTTGGAGTCACCATCCCTGGAGGTATTTAAAAGTTGTGTAGATGTGGCACTTAGGGGCATGGTTTGGTGGTGGACTCGGCAGTGTTAGGTTCACGGTCAGACTGGATGATATTAAAGGTCCTTTCCAACCTAAATGATTCTGCGATCTAACAGCTTAGCTGGGAGGACACTGGCTACACCTCTTGTTTCCCATTTACATGTGTGAGGCAGCATCCAGAACTCCCTACATTAATATCAAAAGGTGAGAGTTGATACCACTGAAATATTCCTATTCCATTCTTACAAGTCAAGTGATTTCATGGTTATGTGCAATTAGTGAGGAGTGGAGTCGGCTAGTGCTCTGAGCCTACTCTCATTTTAATGAGCAGCAACTCTCACAAGTAATTCCCTTGATTCTTAATGGGATTAATTCCATGATCATTTGCTGACCATTGTAAGCAAGTCACAGTCTATACCAACAAGGTTTATAGCAGATCTAAATGAGTTCAGCACAGAAGCAAGAAGGAAGTTGTATGGAGCAGAAGGCAGGACTCCATGCAGGACTTGCATACAAAAGCTGTTGGCAAACCCAGAGCAGTTTTGAAAGACAAAGCCTGGGGAGGTGATTTTTGCACTAAATAGTTTGTGGACGTGCATCTGTTGTGCCAGAAGCAGGAGTGAGATGTGTTTGTCTAGTCTGACTCCAGACATGCTGCCCAAATGGGCGGGAAGCTCACTTCCCGGTTTCCATATACCCTCCCTGTTTCCAAACGGATTCCCCACCCTGTGACACAATAACATGGTAATGGATTTCTTTCTGCTCATCACATTGGTCATACAACTGGAGGCTTTCCCATGGTGGGATTCACGTGCTCATAAGCAGATGAACTGAGTATGCACTTCCCCAGGTTTGCCAAAATACATTGCCCACTTGTGATTTCTTGCCTGCCCAAAGCCAGCTACAGCTCTAACTCCATCCTCCAGGACTGTGCATCCAGACTTCCCTTCTTCCCTTTCATGCTGGGTTGGTTTTACTCTAGGTGACAGGATGACTTTCTTATTTAGCAAATCTTGTCTCTAACTTCAATGTCATATTAAAGATGCAAGCAACAACTTGTGGAGGCTGCCCATGTCTGAACACAATAACTTTGGGCATTAAGTGAAGGATTTTTTTTTTTTTCTCATCTATCACATGTATAGTTGCAATAATAACAATGATAATTTCTTTTAATGGAAAAGTATTTGTCACAGACTAAAGAGTTTTTGACTTTCAGATGCTTTGCAGACATCTAATTAAGCAAACTGAAAATCTGTTTATTGCTCTTTGGCTGTTAATCATCCATGTGGGGAAAGTGCTGTGACTACCAGGAGGCGCTTCTGTGGTTCATCCCTGAGCTCTCTTCATTCCTGGCTGCTCCTTTTATCTCCATGGTTAATGTCTCCTCTTATCTAAGCTAGGCTGAGTGAGGCTTAGGATACCCCATCAGCTCTGGGAGATTTGGGATGTTTCACTCAGACCTATTCCTGTTTTTTCTCCTCCTCTGCATCTATCTCTTCCTCATCTTCTGCTTTGCATCCTTCTCTGTGGGTGGGAGGATTCAGAATCCTGCTTTTCTAGGTTTTAGATCTAACTTGCACTGACTTCAAATGGCAGAACTGGGTGCAGGGAAGTGCTGAGGAAGGCTCTGTGCTTCTGCTGCTCTTTGTTTGGCTTTAACATCATGAGGGGTTTCCTGCGCTGCAGAGCTGCAGAGCAGTCATCACATTCCGGTCTGTGTTAAAGGTTCTCTGTGCCATTAGTACTTGTCTTTATGGACACTGTCATGCTGGGAGTGCTTTTTTAGGTGTTAATGAGAGCAGCCAGACATAGAGACAGGGGTATAATTGCTAGGCTGCGGTTATGTCCTTGCTCAGATCCTTTTTAGGTCTGTTGGGTTTCCCATATCATGCCTGAAACTGAGCCAGTAGTTTCCTCCAGAACCTCCAGCACAGCTGCCCAAAACCAGTCTGTGTCTCTTGCTGGGGTAGCAGAAATGCCGGCCCCAACTTATTGGTCCAGGGGCTATTCCGCAAGCCAGCAGCAAGCATCCTCTGGAGTCTTATATGCCAAAGATGAGAAATCTTCTGTGCTTCCCAGGGACTTTGCACTGGAACAGGCTGTGTCTCCATCAGTTACATTGGTGACCTCCTGAGTGCCTCTGCCTTCCCCCAGCTCCCTGCCATCTAGACCCTCCCAGCAGAGTCAAGAGCCGGGGCAGAAAGTGTAATCTAGGAAAGTTTAGCCAAACTATTCCAGCTGCAGTTTATTGTATCTCTTTTGCTGATATCCACCCTTTAGATAAATAGCACTAAGTTATACACGTTGTGACTCTCTTGATGTGGTTAAAAAGGCTTGTATTAGCCAAGCTAATCTAACTCCAAGAATAACCATGGGAATTTGACTGTATCGGTTCCAAGCTCGAATTAGTCACTGTGTAGTAAAGTGAGAATTGCCTTCCTGGCTAAAAGTGTAGCAACAGCAAAACTTCAAGTCAATCGGTGGGGATTCCTTCCCCCTCTTTTTTTCTGTTCCCTTTGAACAAAGCTCCTGCCCATGCCTGACCTCAGGCACCCGGAGCTCTACCTCCAAGAAAACAAATTTTCCCATTTTCAATAAAAACCGTGTCTCTGTTGGCAAAAAAGTGAGCTAGGTAACAATCCGCAAAGCTACGCTCTATTTATTTACCAGGCTGACTCCCTGGTGGGGAAACGTGGGATCTTTTAGCTTGTTCTGCTGCACAGATGTTCAGTCTACTCCCAAGCTTCCTCTTGATCTTTGGTTTGCTGTAACATATGGTGAAAATGCTGGAGATGGTGTGGTGTGGTTGAAGAGAAGGATCCTGTGTGCTTAAAACAAAAACAGTAGGAAAAAAACCTGACTTTTTTTCCCCATGTTAGCAAAAAAATATTTTTTAAAGGAAATCTGTTGTGCTGGCAAAGCCTCTGTTAACTCACACACCCTCACTGCTGGACACATAGTGTTGATGTGATTAAATGCTGTCTGATGAGCCCCCACACCTGCAGTTTTTTCTGCCCCTTTAGGTATTTGTATTAAGCTGTAGATCCAGTTCAGGTGAGGAGATAGGGGTCCTGCAAGGTCAAGTAACAAGACTGCTTGCCTTCCTTCCTTACCCTCCTCAGAGACCACAGGGTCTGTGGACTGTAGTTGACAGACATTTCTCCTACAGACATCTCTCCTGGACTGTTGGAAACGAGTCACTGGGCTGGCAGGAGATTTGGAGGTCCCCCAGCACAAGGGAGCCAGGGCTGGGGTGCAGGATCAGCAGGGACATAGAGCATTGCATCGCACATCTGAAACGTGGAAGAAAATGAAATAAAGCATGAAGATTTGAGTATTTATCTTGGTAGCACCATGGCCTGAATAACAGTGAAAGGGTGCAGAGGGTGAATGGGAGGGGTGAGAGGCTCTGCCAGTTTTCAGGGCTGGTCCATGAAGGACCTCTTGGACAGGTCCATGAAGATGTCTGAAGCAGCTTCTTTCCTTCCTGGCTGAGGCTGTGTGTGTGTCTTTTCATCTGGTGTTCAGTCTCAGTGGCACTGGTCACTTTGGGCTCATCACCCAAAGACAAATTATAGGGCTCATTTAGAAACACCAGGTCAGCATACTGCTTCGCTAGGCTTGGTTCCACAGAAAGTCACAGGTGGTCAGCAGTCAGCTCCACTGTGCAAGCTGCCCATAAGCCATCAATAGCCCTTGGAACTCCTCAGGTGGAAGGCTGTTAGCAGTTCTGTGGTACAGCAGGATCCTGAGCCCAGTCAGCCCTTAGGGATGTGTTAGAAACAGATGGATGTGGTGGACAGGGTTTAGGAGCTGGTGGGATAAGATCTTAGCTGTTGTGGGCAAAATCGTCTCACATGGTCCATAACCATGCGCTAAAGGCTGCTTGTCATGGACTGAGAGCTCACCCACCTTGAGCTGTGCTTTGTGGCCATTCCTGGTGATGGTGTTCTCTGGGATGCTCTGCTCTCCTTCTTCCTCCCTGCTTCCTTTCTCTGCTGCTGCCTCCTTGTAGGGACTGCAGTGGAAGATACTCCAAAAAGCCCCATCACTCTCCCTCCCTGGGGAAGCAGGAGTGCTCTGGCTGGACCAGGGCAGTGGGCAGTTCCTTGCCAGCAATAAGGCAGAGCAGGTATTTTATTAAACACGCATTAATCCGGTTGCTTGGACAGCATGTTTAACCAGGTGGGTGGCCTGTCAGATGGACAGGTAAAAACTGTGTCTCCACCAATGCGGGCAGGCTGTGGATTAGAGGCAAGGTGTGTGTTCTGTAACAAAGAATGAGAGCCTGATTTTAGAACAGCAGCGAGGCCAGGCTCGGACGTCTGCCTGGGCCCTGTCCCAGCCGCCAGCAACTTGCCCTTCCTTTCTCTGGAGTGAACTGTATCGTACCTTTTAATGTACAGACTCACCCGCAATGAGGCAGAGTGTTTCCTGCAGTTCCTTTGCATTGCTAATCATCTTTTGAGCCACACACAGACCAAGAGATCCCCTGGTAATCCATGTTTTCCCCCTAAGATGTTTATTCTTTTTCCTTTGCAGATGCAGCTTTTGGACAAGTTCCCTATTGAAGGAGGCCAGAAAGATCCTAAGCAAAGAATCATCCCTTTTCTACCAGGTAATGCTGTGGGGAAAGCCCTAATCGAGATGGGTGAGAACAATTGGGGACTGCAGTTCCCCAACCACATTCTCTAGTACTTTGTGTGACCACTCTTTGAAATATATACAGCCTCGTGATACCAGACCTCCACCTCCTCCTAAAATAACTGTCATGGTGTTTAGGGCTCCCCGGGGATCTTGCATCAGCTGTCGAGGTTCAGGTTGGCTTCCGCCCTGCCGCACAAAGGGATTTGATGGCTTCTGAGGGGCTTTGCCTGTTGGGTGACAGGCTGGCAGCCCCCCAGTCTGAGCTTGGGCTGCCAATTCAAGGCCACTGGAGACCAGAGACACCGTCAGTTTTGTTTCTGAATGCTGTGGCTCTGCAGGCATTGTTACTGTACCATAAGAAATGAATAATTAGAGTTGCCACTGAGAGATAAAAGAAACTGAAAGAAGGTTAAATGCAAACAGGGATTTCTGCAGTACTGGCCAGAAAGATAAGTAAACATGTCTTTGGCCTGAGCCACTGTCTCTCTGACAGCTTTCAGAGAGGGCCTGGACATGATGGATATCCTCTCCTCAGGGTAATGGCACACACTTCCACACAGCTCCTTCCAGCAGTGACTGCAGGGATGGCATGGGGGAGATGAGCCAGACCTCAGTGTGCTCTTGAAAATGCACGCTCGGGCCAACTCGCTATTGTCTGGCTGCACGGTTCTGGCTGTTGGTTTGAAGTCTGGCTCACTGCACTGCCTGCCAGAATAAGTGGAGTATTTTCAGCCTCTGAAAAGGTCCCTTCTGTCTTTTGATTATAAAAACGAAATCCCAGCTCTTCCCCAAAGGTCTGTAAAGAGAAGCTGGCATGGGAGGGCTTAGTCTCCTCCAGAAGCATGCTGTGGTCCCCAACACTGTTTGCAGGCAGAGCAGCTGCTCCAGATGTGTGGTGAGCACAGCTCCAGGGCTAGGAGGGAAGCAGGGAGTTGGAAAACAGCAGCGCAGAGACGTGACACAAGCATTGGAGCCACAGTAGGGCAGCTTGGCAGCCTCCATGGACCTTCTGGAAGGCAGCTTCACGATTGGGGTTTGCTCTCTGCAGTGCCCTGTGCTGCATCCAGACCCTCTGCGGCCAGGGGAAAGTGGTGTTGGCCTCCATTTCCAACCTGGCATGAGGGAGAGCAGTCCAAGCGTGGGCTTTCTTTCCATCTCTGCCACCAACAAACTTGCAGACAAGTCACTTTGTGAAACCTCTGTATGATAAGAATGGATAGTGCTGGTCTGTCTTTCTCGCTGGAAAACATGTTGAGGTTCTTGAAAAGCACTGTACAGGAGCGCAGATTGCTTTAGGTGAGGTGCTGTAGGAACATCTCTGTCTGCAGGTAATTGTTCCTCCTGTATTGACCACCAATGGCCCATTTCTTTAACTTTGCCCTAGAAAAAATGTTGGCTGAATGCAAACAACTGATGCTCAGCCTGTGCGCAGTTCTTAGTGATGGATGTCCTGATACATGGGTGGGTGATGCTTGCGGAGGATGAGATACATCCCATATGCCCATTACAACACTTCCTACCCTTCCCACCCTCCAAGAACACGAGGGAGATGGTACTGCTGCGTATCCTTGAGGGGAAGAGTTATATCTGGAAAACATTTGGGTTGACTTAGTATCCCAAGGAGAGAAGCTGCCAGAATAGAATAGACCTCAGATGTATTTAATTTAAAATTTTTGTGATATATGTTCTACTTTTGATACCGAATCTCTGCCTCTCTCTTGGTGAACCACTGAAAAGCCCATGTTGCTTTACCCAGGAACAAGGTGACTCAGCTGAATGTCAAACAATGTCAAACTCCGTTAAATAAACTAGCTGCCATAATTAGAATCCGCATGGCATTTCTGCAGCTGGAACCGTGGATCACTGAAACGAATACCTAGCTATAGACTGAGACTGAAGAAAGAGCAGGGCAGATGTTTGTACTTAAATCCTACTTTTATGAAAATGTTATGATTTTGCTTGCTTATTATGGGCCTGAGTCAGCCAAGCTGGTGTGACTCTGCATGCTTTGTTCTGAGCGCCTGGGGTTTGCCCATGACCACTTCCAGCCTTGGGCAATTTCCCCCCACCAGGTCTGGTTTAGGAAATTGGCTGATGCCAGCCCATGTCTCTTGCTTGTCAGCAATGATGTGGCGCTCTCCTGAAATGAAAGCATGATCTGATCCTGAAAATAGAGGAGCCACCTTCGCAGGTCACTTTGCCATGGCAGAGGGTGCATACATGGCTGGCTGGCAGGTCACCCGTAGTGTGGTAGAACCACAGCAGCAACCCAAGCAGCTACTGCTCCATAGGTAGAAGTGGGGGGTGATGGTACTGCCCGAATCTCCTGCTGCAGCAAAGAGCTGGAAAGGAAGAACTTGAGGGCTGGCCACAGCAGGTTGGACCAAAGGGCCACCAAGTCCTGGTGGTGGCCTGTTGCGGGTCCTGAAGGGTCTCTTCCTTCCTACACCCTGACTGTTAGCAGTTGCAGCAGGGGTTGGGGGATCATGACACTCAGTCTGTTTTGGGTGTGGAGATGTCTAAAATAAGAGATGAATGACCTTTGGGACACCCTGGACTATCCACGATCATCTGGGTGGCAGACAGGGCATGCAGAGGGTCTTGTTGGGTGAAAGCAAGCTCCTGCATCTCTTTTCCACAGGGAAAGCGCTAGTGAATGCTCCCCTTTACAC
>NW_009944897.1:58033-81824 GCF_000696875.1 Nestor notabilis
CCAGTAGCATCAGGAACACCATTCAGATGTGCATCTGGAGCAAGAGGCTGGACTGTCCAGATCCTGTTGCTTGGGCACAGTTGTGCTATGTCTCAGCTTACCCCATACAAAGCAGGGATGGTGATGCATGATTTAGGAAGAAAACAAAAGGTATCCCACTGCCCTGTCCTGTTCCCAGCTGTACATGTCTCCCCCTCCCACTGTCCGCACAGATTGTAAATCCCCTTGGTACTAGAAAATGGTTTGCAGCAGGTTTCATCCCCACTGGGGTGCAGATGGCTGCTGCTTTTCTGACCTGTTACATATAGGCTGTGACTTTTGCTTTATGCACAGACAGTAGCCCCCTCTGCACTCATCATTGCTGGTTTGGCGTGGTTGTATGGTTGCAAACTACTGGACAAGGTGCCTCCTCCCTGTTGGGGCAATCAAGCTTAAGTATTTGGCTGCTCTGGAAGCCCTTTACCTGTAAAAACCAAGGAAGTATAGCAGAGTTCAGTGCCCTCCAAGGGGAGACCATTCTGGGTTCAAAAGCAGGCAAGTCCAGTTTTTCTTTCCTCTAGACACCTTTATCTTAGTTTTAGCAATTTCTTACCCCCACTTCCCTCTTACACAAGTAAGGACACTACAGCTTTCAGTGCCATGAAGAGGTGGAAGGAAATAATAAGCAGTAGTCCTGTGAGAGATATGCTGTGGATAACTTCGTAGTTTTGCTTACCTTCCTGAGGGTCACTCCCCTGCCTTCAATTTTTCTGTGAGCTTAACAAGAGGGCAAACCTGATATTTTTCCTCCCTTTTTATCTTTTTCCCATAAGTTTTACCTTTCTTCTCTCTGATTTCCCTTTTTACTGTTGGAAAAGTTTGCATCAGGGAAGGTTAGGCAGGAGAAAACCACATAAACCCTGTTTGTAGAGTGGCAAGAGAGCATTTTTGTAGTTGGTGGTATGAAATTTTGGTTTGGGAGGATGGAAGGAGGCTGTGGAAGAGTTAGAACAAAATTGGCTGCAAAACCCCCTTTCTCGACTAAAGATGGCTTGTCGCTGTAAGAAGACACAGGTGAAAAACACTGTTTAGCTGTACCAGTGTGGCTGTTGGTTGAGCCTATTTGCAATGCGCTCGTTTCTCCATCACCTCTCCTGCTGCGTATCTGAAGAGCAATCTTTGGAGTATGGACTTGAAGCTTTGCTCCTCCCCTGTCAAATACTTCAATATCTGCATTGGCAGAGAGAAGAAGTTATGGATTCTCTGTTTCAGGAATGTTGATGTAATTAGTGAAGGAACTTCAGCTGGAAGGAAAAGACTGGTCTGCTGAGCTTCTGGAGGACAGGGTGGCAAATACAAATAGCAGAGACAGGGTGATGCAGCTCTGGGATTAACAGTTCTGCTGTGGTTGACCCAGGACTCAAGGGCTTGCATTGTTTTCCATTTCTTTTGGCACCGAGTGGAAAAGACATCTGGAGACAAAGCTGAAGTTGGAGGGATGTCAGCTCTTCTTGCTCCTCTGTGTCTTCCAAAGTGTGGCCTTGGGGAAAACACTGCACAGCATGAAATCATTCCATCGTGCTGCAGCTCCCTGCTGTGGAGAGAGGCTTGGGCTTTCCATGGCACAGAGGGCTGGGCACTGATGATGACAGCCCCCTGCACTTTCTACCCAGATTCTAGCTTGGTCCCTGCCTGGACTTCAAACGGCCTTGAGCCCTGCTAAAAAAAGTAGGAGGTTTTTGCATAGTTCTGAAGGGGAAAATTCTCACAGGGTGCCTGCTCTGCAGCTTCCCTGCTGCCTGGAGAGGGAGACATCCCTCTTGAGGAGACTACTTTATTTGCCTCCTTTTCCTCACCCTTGGGAAGCTG
Organism: Nestor notabilis; assembly: GCF_000696875.1. Classification (NCBI taxonomy): domain Eukaryota; kingdom Metazoa; phylum Chordata; class Aves; order Psittaciformes; family Psittacidae; genus Nestor; species Nestor notabilis. The sequence goes on from NW_009944897.1 coordinate 59,882, forward strand.
AGTCCTATCCCAGGGGGATGAGGAGGGTCGGTGCAGGCTGCCCTACCAGCTTGGTTAGGCAGATGCAGAAGCAACACCCCAGCTCAGCCCCTGCCTTCAGCACTTGAGAGCCTCTGCCAGAAAGGCACCTTCTCTCTTCCTTTTTCCCACTTGGATTTTTCACCTCCCTTGATGAGGGCAAGGAAAGAGGAAACCATCCTTTTCAGGGTGCGTGCTGCCAGTAGAGCTTGGTGGCTGCATCCCAGGGCACTGGGAGGGATGCCAGAATGGTGGATGAGATGTCAACCAGCCGTTGTCTGGCCCTGGTGACCTGCTTTCCCCCTGAGAAGAGAAATGCCCTGGCACCATCTCAAAGGGGTCACTGGGGCTTTCTCCTTCCTCAGCCCCGAGGCAGTTTCCCACTGCCCATGTGGCTCCTGCTGTGGCATTTTAAGGACAGGCAGCACATACAGGGTGGCAGGAAGATCCCTGCGGGTTTGGCCCTATGTTTGCTCCCCAGCTGTGGTGCGTGGCTCATGCCAGCGACGGTGGGTGGGGAGCAGGGTGAGTTCCTCTGTGCTGGGAGGGCTTTACCTGGCTGCTGAATGTCTGCAAGGCTCCTGGTTCCCCAGGAGGAGCCCCAGCCTCTCCTCCTGCCCTGTTTCCCCAGCAGACCAGGAGCCGGGAGCGCGAGCCCCAGCCCAGCCTCATCCCATGTGTGAGTCAGGATGGCTGTGGGAAGGGAGAGGTGCAGTCGCGGAGGGCGCAGGAGGCCACCCAGCACCGCCCAGATACCTGGGGCTGGCCGGGGGTGCCGGCAGGCAGGGAGCGCTGGCGGGAGCCTCCCCATTTTGCACAATGCAGGAGGATGGGGAATAATCTCTCCCCAGCGCCAGCCGGGACCTTCCTTGCCTCCGTTCCTGACACTGCAGTGGGGAAGGAGATCTGCCGATGAACTGCATCCCAGGTGGATATGTCTGCTTTTTGGCTTCGGTTTGGTGTGCTGGGGTGTTTTTTCCCCTTCCTTTCCCTTTACTCTTCTATTGGGGAAGAGGAAGCTGAGGAGAAAGGCTTGAGCAGGTTTGAGACAGCAGGATTTCATCCATGGTGATGAGAGCAGCTTTTTTCTTCCTCTTGGTTGTGTATATTCCAGCTTTGCTCCTTTTGTTTTGCTCCGCGCTGGAGCAGAAACAGCATTCTGTTCAGAGATATTAGGTGGTTATTCTTGCACTGAAGCAGAGACGATGGGCTCATCCGAACAACCAGCACCACAGTGACCTTCAGATCCAGTGGTTCATGCTCCACCTGTGTAAATCAAGACCAGGATCAGCAAAATTAGGATGTGGCCATGTGTAATTTTGTCAAAGGTGCTACATTTCAGCAGTGGTCAGTGCATGTGAGGTGTTTTCAACGTTTGTTCTGCCCACCTCTTATAGTAGGCTGTTTTCTCCTTTGGAAAGGTGGTTGCTAGCTGGGCATTTAAAAGGAAATGCATTCCCTCTCCTAATTCCTAGCTGGATTTTATGTGCAAAAATATATTTAATTTCAGGCTTATTTTCCATTTTTTGGCTATCCTCTCCTGCAGCTCTCTGAGCCAAGGCAACAAGGTGTTAGTAAGTGATTTTAACTTTGGAGTCATTTTCAATTCCTGACCTACACAGAAATGAACAGTGCTGCAGCCGTTCAGAGCCAGTCAAAAAGAAGGTTAAAGGTTAAAAAAAATATCCAACAAAAGGAAGGAACTTTTTATCTTGGACCCAGTCATATCTTACCTTTTAGATTAAAATGTGAATTAAGTTACTTTAAACGGTGTTGCCTTAATGTGCAGGGCTTGTCTTGCAGGCATAATAGCACACGCACACACACAGAGACTCTCAGATATCTGATTTGCTGAGCTTTACCTGTGTAACACAAATAATTGAGATACTCTGCTGTGCTTTCCTGAATGTGAGGCAGCAAACTTTCCCAGATGGAGAAATAGGGGCTCTGCACCCCATCCCCTTCCACCTACCTGCAGTAAATCAGTCTTGCAGTCTCCTATCCCCACTTTAGAGGAGCTGCCAGGGGGTAGGGAGGTGACCCATGGCACTGCGGCATTGGATGCTGGGGCTTGGCCACCTCTGGAGAGCTTTTGGGGGACTGCTCCATAATGCAACATAATTTCCTTTTAATATACATATTTTTAGTTTTCCTGCCTGTTCTTTGAAAAGGGAGAGTGCCTCCAGGTTGAAAATGAACTTATATTTGAGCCTGTTAGCAAGGCGGCTAACAGGTCCTTGGCTTGTTTCCACTCCAGCTTGTTTAAGACTTGGGTGATGCTGAGCTTCTGGCGAGCAGCTCTTCAGCAGCTCCTATTGTTTGAGAAAGCGTTTTCCATTGTTTCTTTCTATTTTCTGCCTTGCTAGAAGAGCTATTGTGGAAAATCCATCTCCTGTCTCTCACAAGAGGAGAATGGATTTCCTGTCGGCTCCGGGCTTGAAGGGAAAGCAAGGGCTGCCGGGAGGAAGTGGCTGTTCCTCAGCCTGTTGAGGGGGGCAGGCCTATTATTTTCTTCAGGCTCCATCGAGATATTTTTGGGTTTAAGTCTTTTCTGGTTGAAAGACGAAGTCGTCAACTGTGAGGTCATAGGATGCCCTTAGGCTGCTTCCTATTGAAGAAGCTGCGGAAAAGGCAGCTGCCAGCGGCCGCCGGCTTTCAGAGCTGCCCACAGAGGAAGGGGCTGTAATGAGCCCCCCGTAATGGAATGCAGGGGGGCTTTTGGCTTTGCAGGCAGAGCCTGCGTAAAAGGCATCATCAGGCCTTCTGGAGGTCTTTGGGCATTAATAGGGCATGAGTCAAAGGCCTGATTTCATTACAAAAGGAAGAAAAAGGAGGAAAAACCCCCCAGTGCTGGCTTCTGCCCAAGTACCTGCTCCTCTTCGCTCTCTTGCAGTCCCTTCTGAGTTTTCTCTCAGTGTACAGATCCAAAATCCACTGGCTGGCAGCTGAAACGAGGCTGGAATAGGAAAAACCTATAGAGTACTTTTTAGGGGGTTGTACCTGCTCTTCTCACAGAGGTTAAGAGCTGCAGTTTTGCTCAGCCAGAAACCACCTCTGGGCAGAAATCAGCACATGCAGAACATGACGTGCCTCTCATTAGACCATTTGATAAGAGTTTTGTAATGATCAAGCCACAGTTTCAAGGGAAAACAAAGATTGGAAAGAGGGTTTGGTCTGGATTTCCTTGAAGCCAGAGCTAATGGGGATTATTTATTTTTTTTCCAGTGCTGGATACTAGACTAGGAAGGCTGGGGCAGGTTTTCAGTGCAGTGTGGCTGCTCGGGCTCCTTGGGGAAATATACAGACGGTTTTGCTCAGAAATTAGTTGGATTTTGATTCTTGTTTTTAAAGGCAATAAATAAACACGATTATAGACTTGAAAAGCTGAGCTGCGTTGGGCCCGTCGTTTCCTCAGGCAGCCGTTCCAGATGAGTGTGCCCTCTACTACTATAATTACTTTTTAAAAATAACTCTGCAAGTCTGTAATCTAAAGTGGGTGGTATGTAGCAAGTCTGAGAGCATTCTGCATTCAACCCACAGGCTGGGGAGAGGGTGGCTTTATATAAGGGTTTGCTTGTCTTCATCCCTGGGTTGAAATCTGACTTTTTCCCACAATCCATCAACAAATGGCCCATATAATGAAAGTGTTTTTTAACACGGGAGTCAAGCTTGCCAGGAACTCGGATGGCTTTGCAGCCCCGCAGGCTCTAGATATTCCCTCTGGCTGTTAATTCTCTGCCTGATCTGGTCTCTGTTGTATTCAGATTTAAGCTGCCTGAGCAACAGAGGAGAGCAGAGCCCAGCTGAGATTCACAGCAAAGTAATAGTCTAGACCTCTGCTCAAATCTGTTTTCAGCACACTTTGCCTTTTGGCTGGGCCAGCTGATTTATTTATATACTCACATGCTTAAAATAGGTTGTGATTATTTTTTTCCTGTGGATTGGAAACAATGAACCTGGGAATCTGCTGCTTGATCACAAGTGATTTCTCCTCTTTTATCTATCTATTAAGCTTTTTGGGTGCTGATATTCTGAAGTGTGGTGTGTTTGCAGACCTCCCTGCTCCACAATGCAGCTATTTTCAGGCTCTCATGAACACCTTTGTCCTTACTCATAAGGGGATCTTTATACTCAGAGCAGAGTGAGGGAATACTGTGAGTAGGGGTTTGTCAAACTGAATCTATTTTCACTATAATGGAATATCCCATGGCAGCGTCTGTTCCCCTGTGATTATTTTATTTTTTTTTTAGAGTTTTTATCCTGTTTAATGGGAAAGCTGAGGTGGAGAGAGGGAAATAATGTGGGAATTAGAAAGAGGAAATCAAGGGTAGGTAGATGAGGAAAAGAAAGCAGGTCCTAGAAGTAGGAAATTCAATCCTCTTGAGCTTCTCCCATTCAGAGAGGTGCTAATACAGGCCCTGGGCTTGTACTCAGGATGGAAGTAATTAATGTTTGCTCTCAAATTTCCTTGGGTCTGAAGTTAAGCACTTTCACCATGTCATTTTCTATCAGGGTTTTGCCACCTCTAAATAAAGAGCAGAAAATTACATTCCTTCTGCTTTCATATCCTAAGCATCGGCAAGTTCGGACTTGCAGGTTACTCCTCATATGCAGGGCTTGGAACAGCACAGGGCTGACATGGAATAAGCAAAACATTTACAATCTGGTTTGACCCTTGAGCTTTTATTGGAGGTGTTGAGGCTGGTGGGCAGACTTCAGTTTTTTAAGTACACCATTAGATGTGATTCCCACCAAATTCTTCTAACTTTTTCCAACTGTTCCTACTGAACACAGGATAGCCAGAGTACCCCCTCAGGCAAGCAGTAAAGCCATCAGACTACAGTACAGGGTAAAGACATTTGTGCCTATTCCCACTAGGCAGTGTCGTCACTGCTGGTCTATTTAAATCATTAGATGTGGAGAGCAGGAGGGAAATTATTCCTATCTTAATCCCGTCTCCTACAAAACAGAGCGATGCAGAATCGTGTGTTTAGCAGATTTCCTCTTGGGAAGAGAAGTCTCCTATAGATAATAATCCTTGTAGCAACATCTCCAGTGAACGAGGCTTTGTCCAAAGAACAAAGAAGTCATCGCAAGTTTGAAATCTGCCTGGATATCCTGAGCACGCTCATGGCTGTGTGCAGGCAGGAAGCTGTGTTAGTCTGGTTTGGATGTTTGCTCTCAAGTGGCATAAACAGAGTGTTGGGTCTCCCGGGATCCTGATCTGACTGTGGACCAGGGCATAGGGATTCATCTAAGCTGCAGCTACAAGAAGGACTACCATAGTCATGCAGCTCTGTGCCCATGTCCCTGACTGTCCCATCTCCCCTCTAGCCAAATCCATCCTCTGAAGATCCCTGTTGGATGGATGTGCCGGCAGCAGACATGAGCAGTGCAGCCACAGTAGACCCAGCACACACGGGTGTTAAGCTGCCAGCCAGCAGGGAACTCATTTCCTGCACAATTATGAAAACAGCTGATCTGTGACATTTTAAGAAGGGGGAGAAAATACAGGGCAGGGGAAGGAAGGCCCCGGCTACATAAATATTTACTTTTGCACAATGTCTCAGCTACCCCCTTCTCCCAGGGGCTGCGAGAAGAAGGTTGCTTGCTGCTGGCTCTGGTACGTGGTGACAGGGGACGGAAGAGCCACCAGTGGGTTGCCCACAGCTGGAAGAAGCACACTCTCTGCAAGCAAAAGCTGCTCTGCTGATGTGTGGTACTGCCCTGCTTGTCCCCCTGCTCCTTGCTGCATCCCACAGCCAGGGATGTGCTTCTAAACCACCAAAAGCTTGCTTGAACCAGCTGCCTGGGCCTCTCTTCCCACTCCTTGGTCTTGTTCTAACGAAGCCAAGCTAGTGAGGTACCATTGCAAGTGAGGTGTATCCCTGCTTCTTCTCAGAGCGCAGCCTTGGGAAGGAGGGTGAGGAAATGAAGGCATAAGGCTTTCAGGGCGCAGATGAGGTGTCAGGATCTGGGGGCTGCAGCATTTCATGTGATGCCATCTCCATGTCACATGCCCACCACCAGCCAGAGCTGGAGCAGACGTGAACCAGGTTGTGTGCAGACACTTGGTAGATTTGATTGAAAAAGGCCCTTGAACACAGGTCAAAAAAAGACCCTCACAGACAGTGAAAAGTTTTTCGTTTGATCATAGCATCTTTCACCCTGATATAATCCCAGTTTTCAATTTTTTTTCCCTCACCATAAGCAAAAAAGTTATTTTTCCCAGCCCTGTCAAAGAGAGGGTGAATTGACATACTCTGGTTTACAAATGCTGCTCAGTTGTCCTATCATTAGCCCTCCTCAGCTGGGGTGGCTAGTGCAGTGCCATATAGATGGTGTGTACATTTGACATGGTATCTGACTGCCAGGGCAGCTCCAAAGTCCCTCCCGTGTGTACTCAGCGGGTGGAGGGAAGGCTGTGGTGTGCTTTGCCTGAGTCCAATTAGGTTGTGTTTGTAGCCAGGTTTGCACTGTCTAACCCATGTTTCTGCAGTACAGAGGTCCATGACATGTCAACATGGGGTGGCTTCTATGTAAGGAGGTGCAGTGGGTCTCACTAACAGTGACACCGATCCACTGGTGGGTCTTGGTGTATTCTGCTCTCCTGGTGGTGTCTCTATGAAACCAGAAGAGTTGGAGTAAGTGGGATTCAGAGATTTATTGCATGTGAATGGTTGATGTGGCGACAGAGGTACCTCCAGCCTGTTCCCCTCCACCCCTTTCATCAAGGAAATACTGGCAAAGCTCACACCCTAGAACATGCACCATCACTCCGTGAATAAACACAAGGGATTTGTGTTGTGGGTTAATTCTGCTGCTGGAAATCAAACCCCATCTGTGGTCAGATGGCATCTTTTTTCTTGGAAAGGGACCAAGGTTAAGAAGACAAGGAAGGCAGGTTAGTTAAAATATGTCAAAGGCTCTTGGGTGTAAGTAAAGACTATAAATAAAAGCCTTTTAACTTGGAAAAGAACTTTAGAGTGATATGATCAGGTTCGATTTAGTCCAAATATTGCTTTATGCCATTAAGCTGTTATCAAGTTTTGGTTCAATTGCAATAGTTTTATGGCTTTGGTGCAATGGGAACAGTTGCAGCCTTTATGCAAGTAAAGCATTTCCCCTGAAACGTTTGCAGTGAAGACTGCTGTGTTGTACAGGAACCTGGGAGTGAAACTGCCTGGAAACAAATAGCTGGGAAGGTGACCTTCTCTAGCTCTTTTCTTTCTTCATTCCAGAGTAACTACACAATCTAAGGACTTACATTGTGAACAATGAGGGGATTTAAATGAGGTTTACTTTTGCATCCTTGTTAATGAATCCTCAAAGTTAGTAATAAAAGCTGAACATTTTTACTTATTTTCTCTTAAGCTGCAAGTGTGTCTGATTTAGCAATGTCTTGAAATGATTTGTCAGGATGAGAAAATAAGTCACATCCCTCTTCCTCTTGGGCTTAATAGGGAACTACAATAATCCAGTACCCATAATATTATTTCAGTTGGGTTTACATAATTGCCTGGAAATGGTTATACTTGGTGCAATACTTTGTAATAATGATGTTTCATCCTTTGAAGTTAGGTTGATTCATGTCATAGTGTCAGATCTGCACAAATAATAAAACATTTCCACACAGACACAATTTTTCTTAACGAGCCCTCATTTTCTGATCTAAGTTTTACTATGGTCGATTAGAAGTGAGTGGATTTTAATGCTGTTTCTGCAGCACGGGCACAGCCAGAAAAGTCTCACCTCACATTTGGTGTATTTACATGTCAGTGTGGCTGTGGGTTTAGGAAGATGCTGATGTTTCTAAGGAGTCTTGCTGTGTGCATGCCTGTGCTCAAAAGCTCTGCTGCAGAGCATGACTAATTCCACCAGAATCACTGGAGCTGACCCTCTCTGTGAGCTAAGGTTTTCCACACACATCTGGACCCTTACTCCTGGCTTACATTAGAGAAAGCGAGAGAAATCAGGCCCCCGTAATTACTTACAAGCTGTGAACTGGGCATGTATGTAAATATTTTCAGGGTCACAACTTAGCTCTTTATTTTTAATATACTTTCTTATTAGTAATAATTTTTGAAGAGATTGAAAATCCCACCCATAAGTTTCTGTAGCGTCAAGCCTGCTCAGCCTTGGCCTCTGCTCCCAGTGGTATCATTGGATTTACTGTTGACTTCCGCAGGAGCAGTCTCAGTGGGTCCGAGGGCGTTTGAAAACCCTCTTGCTGTGTTTTTCTCTATAAAGCCCATCATTGGAGCTGCCAGATTATATGACACTAGGGTTTAAAATGATTTAAGAATGAAGTCAAACTGATAAGAAGGCTAAGATGTAATAAAGCTAAACAAAGTAGATTTGCTTTCTTTCTAAGACAAGGCAACTTTCACAAGGTTTTAATTTTCTCTGGCCCAAGTGGAAAAACAACTGAGTTTGGTTCATTCTGCATGTTCAAGCTGGGCATGTGTCAATGCTGCTCCTGTGAAGCCCCAGAGATGACATCCTGCACCCAGCACCACGTGTGGGCTTACCCTGGGCACATGGGAGAGAGCTCAGTTTCAATTTCTCTCTGTCCCCCACCCCTAGTGTGCCAACTTGGGTATTACTAGTTCAGCCCGTGCTTACTCATTAATTGAGCCCACGACCCATCTAAGACTAGTTTCCCCACTTCCAGAGGTGCTTTACAAGTAGGAAACAGCAGCTCTGGGGACTCAGATGGAATATAGAGGGTCCAAACCCAGCCCCAGACTTTCTGCACTTCTTGTACTGGGGGAAAAGAGGGACAAACTAGAATTGCCGTATCCCCCTGTGACACTAAAAGGATAAATCCATAAATGTTGTATAACACTCAAATACGGCAGGACTAAAGTCCTTATGTAATTACCTGTGCCCGATTGGTGCCCCTATTGCTGTGCTTAAAGCCTCCATGTTCTCACATCTGTTTGCAGATGTCATCTGGAGCAGGGTGGTCTCTTACTGTAACAGTGATGATAAATACTTTGCTCTTATGGATTAGATTATTCCTTACAAGTTGTTCTCTGTTTCACGGGAGGTCAGCTATACTCATCATCTGTTAGGATTTTTAACCCTGGGCCCCACTTTGGTTTTGGTAATTAAACCAGGTCCTTTGTTCCATGGTGTCAGCAGATAGGAGTGTTCCTCCAGGCAGCCATGAAGACAAAAATGTGCTGGAAAGGGTATTGTATCTCTCTGTGGCTTTCTACTCCTCCCATCATCAGCTCCCCACGCTCGATGCTCACTCTGAGTTGTGGTTGTCTCCTTTCCATACCGTGCATCCCCCAATTCACCTCCCCTTGAAAAAAGAGTCCAGATGTTATAATCCTCTGGTAAGCCCTAAAACTGGCAGGAATTTTGTGTTTGTTTCCCTCCTTCTGTTTTATTTTCATAAGCCTATAGATTGACTTTATTTCTCTTAAAGGTTTCTAGGCTGGGAGACTGCTATTCATCCACTTTTAATTAAAGCAATATAGAGAATTAGGCCTTTCACAGGGGTGGTGCTAGTGATGGCTATGAGTGTTTTTGTTAGTTTTCCTCCCTTCTGAGCAAATACTTGGAAGTGTGAATTGCAGCTTAAGCTTTTTAATTACAGGAGAGTAAAATTACTACATTATAGTGAAGTGATTTCTTTGCAAAGGATAAACTGTTTCTTGGCTGCTGCTATGCGCAATAGCATAACTAAGAGAGGATGTCATCCTCAGAGGACAGGAGGGTGGTGGGTGCAAGGAGGGAAGATGCATTTGGGCATCAAAGTGCTGAGATGGTTGGTGGGGCAGCATGGGGTGATCTGTGGCTTTTGCAGTACAGCGTGAAGGAGGGGAGGTGGTGGGAGCCCAGTCCCTCCTCCTGGCAGTGCCCAGCTGTTTCCCACAAGAGTCTGGTTTAGATCAGGCTGCCCAAGGCATAGTTTCTCTTGATGTTGGTACCACGCTGAAAGAGCTTTGGGTGTAGGGTTGAGAGCAATTGGGGAGAGTGAAGTACTGCTCTTCCCAGGCAATTTACAGTCTCTCCCATTTTGTCCTACTTCAAAGCAATGCTCTTGGACTAATAAAACAGCCTCATGCAAACAAGAAGCTGGTGCAGACAGGGTGTAAGAACCTCACACTTGCATATGGAGATCACAGACTGGACTTTTTCTGGATCTTGGGAAAAGCAGTGAAAGCCTTCTTCCAAGAATGTGAAGGATCTCAAGAGCAGGTCTCAGGCTGACCCAGGGAAGCAGCTGCCTTTTCCGCCTGGAGCGTTCGAATTATTTCAGGATAGTTTTACAGCGTGAAAAACTCCAGCAGGAAACTTTCAGAAGAGCCCAAGTGTCATCTGACCCTGGCTCCTGTTTTCTGAAGTGCTGGTGTGTTCCTGGTGTGTGTTTGTTGTGTGTTTGGAAATTTGACTTCTGTTTCAAATTGGTTAGCTATTTTAACACAATGGAAGGAAAGCTATTAGCCTGAGTGTCAAGAGCATCAGTATGCTTGCAGGAAAACCTGTATTTACCCATGGGTCCTTGGGGAGAGGGGATAATCCTCTTCAGTCTCATTAACTGCTGTCTCTTCCTTCTGTCCTTCTTGCACGTAGCTTGTTTCCAGCACAAGGACACAACTTCTTTTGTCTTCCTCAGCCCCATGAGCCACATATAGGTCTCTGTGGTGCTGCGAAGTAGCCAGCATGGGTGTTTGTGTCCCATTCTGAAGTCCTTTGTGTCCGTCTCAATGCCAGCACTGTCCCCTCCACACTCCTCTCTTTTCTTCAGTCAGCTATAGCCTGAGCTGGTTTGCTGTCCCTCAGAGCCTCACTGATGCTCCATGTGTTCTAATCCTGTGTCGTAGCCAGGCTGGGTTCTCACTGGCAGCAATGAGACACCAGCTCTGGTGTCTCTCAGTTTGGTTCTGACCTGTGCCTGTCCCAGGGCCAGACTCTGCTCTCATTAATGGCTTCATTCAGAAATGTGTGCTTCCTTTCTGCAGTGTTTCCCTATTGCAGTGCCTAGAAAGGGAGAAGAAAGAATTTTTCTTTTCACTGTTTGTGATGCCTGAGGTTCCTCGGGGGCTCTGGGTTTGTTCTGTGGTTTATTACTAATGCACGTTTCCTAGGGGTTATGAGATGATCTAAAGCAACCTGACTTACTGAACTGACTCAGAAGTGGGCCTCCTGAATCACTCCCAGGCAGCTGAGCTGTCTGAAGAGTTGACTGCAGGGAATTGATCTGCTTGTCATTAAAACCAAAATTATCTGCATGCCTTCAGAAACATCAGAAATAAGTTAGATTATTTGTTTTGTATTTTCAAAAAGGTTATTTTCCTTTTGTCCTCTTTTGTCCTTCCCTTATGCCCTCTTTGTCAAGTAATAGTTATTTAATTAAACTATCTGAAATGCATCTGGCTTGTCCTCTTGGCACATGCACAAAAATTAATAAAATGTTAGTTAAAATAAATAGAGTGGAAAAGTGTCATCCAAAGAAAAATTAAAACCAACAAACAAACAAACAGCCCCCCTCCCAAACCCACCATCTGCTGAACTACAAAAGAAACACCTGCGAAAAAGACTCATCTGATACTTGTCCTGGGTAAATAACATGAAAAAGAAGGTACTTGAAGCAAGATTTGTGTATTGACTCAGAGTGATTTAATGATCTGCTTGAGATTCAGATGGCTCCTCTTTCAGAGAAGGGAAAATAAGAAGATTGGAAAGTGCATAGTTAGGAAATGATGAAGATATGTGTGTAAGCTAAGGCTTGACACAGCATCAGTGAATGGAAAAAGTCCTTTTAATTCCCCTACACTCTGGATAAGGCCTTTAAGTTATCAGGCACATTGCTCATGGTCCTTTGCCCCCTGTTGGTATTCTTCTTACTGTGTCCCTTCCTCATCATGTCAGAGAGCAAAATCGTTGGAACTGGTCATTGCTTGAGTGTGTGCTAAGGTAGGTTTTCTGAACATGGGCTTTGACCAGGTGAAAGGGGGAAAACACAGTGGTAAATCAGATCTAAACTTTTATTCATGTCCTAAATATACTGAATGTGTATCCTCCTCATTGTAGTGTGTTGGAGAGATGATTTTGGATTTGGACTGCCTGAGGAGTTGAGGAGTCTCCATCTTTGAAGGTCTATACTACAGGTTAAACAGACTTCTTCAGTAGTGCCATAGGAGAAGGTGATTGTGCCATGAATCAGGCTAATGGATTTGCTGGTCTGCTGAGCTCCCTTCCTTTTATGTGATGTGGTTATTTGGAGCCATACTGTGAAAAGATTGTGATGAAGATTAATTGGACATGAAGGGTCAGTAGTTTGTTGTAGTAAAATCTTGACCTCAAAAAGAAGAATCTTAGTCTACCCAGTAGCAGAAACTTCTCAAGATCTGATGTTTTCCTAAACTACTCCAGGTTTTAATCCAAACCCCATGATTTCTGGACAACACCCTTCTGATTTGTGAGTGGCACAAACATAATTCTTGACAGCGCAACACCAGTCCCTCAGTTGAATGTGCTCTTTGAAGTGCACACGTATGAATATTGCATTCAGAAGGTCTCATGTCACAGAGCAATCATTGTAGCAGTTGCAAGAAATACTTTTTATTTCCTCCTTTTTCTGTAAGGAAAAGCCCAGTCAAATCCATTTGCAACAACACAGTTTCATGTAACACAGTAGGTAATACTCTCGTGTGCATCTTGCAGAGTGTGGTGGAAAGCTCTGCTGCATGGTGTGGGCTGTTGGATGCCTGAGAAATTTCTCTGCTGGGCTCCACTGGTCGTGCTTCTCTCCTCATACCATCCCTTCACACACAGGACTTTCCCAGTGGCTGAGTCTTACCCAGTGTTGCTGTGGCAAGTGCAGCATCACCAAACTGCTGCACAGGCAGCCTTTACCACTGTGTATTTCTTTCAGCCGGGCAGTGCGAGGTATGACCTGGATTTTGTTTTGCACAGGTGCCCAGTGTCAATTCAGGTGCTCGGCACCTTTCTGCTGTGTATTAACTTGTTCAAAAGCCAAGTGCAACTGAGTGTTTTGATTGTGAGCAGATTAATCTCAGGGATTGTCTGGTGTTTGTACAGTGTCTGGTACGGTGGGTTTCTGTTCTGGGAATAGAAGTATTTTGGGAAATATCATCAGGTTCCTTGTAGAAGGACAACTCCTCTCCAGCCATCTCCCCCTGTCCTCATGCCACTGGTTGGGAAGTGGCATTTGCACTGTGCTGTGAGAAGGGACCCACTCTTTCTTACCCTGTCCAGGGAAAAAGTGAGGGCTCATTCTGCTCAAACCAGCACGGAAAAATATTATGCGGGGTGAGGCTGAATTCCATCCAAACATAAATAGAGTAGCATGCCCCAGAATATCTTTTCAGTCTAAATCTTGCTCAGCAGTTGAATGTCCCAAGTACCAATAAAGTCACTGACTAATGAACATTACTCAGTTCCTTTGGGTGCTTGGCTAGGGGCACTCATAGTTTCCAGTCATACGATTACTCCTTTTTACTTTAAGCCATCCTGTTTTCCTTTAGTCTTTCAGCCTTAAAGAAACATTGAGCAACTTTGTGTTCTGCTTCTTAATGGCAAAGTCAAGGGATCCCAGAGACATGGATCTTTTTGGCCTCCTTTCCTGCTACCTGGAAACACCTTCTTTATCTTTGGTGCCAGCTGAAGTGTTAGTTTACTGGTTTGTTTTCCCTCACCCCTTCTGAGTCTCTCCTTCTTGCCCCTTTTCCACTGGAACTGGAAACAAAATTGGGATTTTCTGAGAACTGTGTCTCTGAGATATGCAGTGGAGATGAATCAGCACCAGGACATTTGCTCTGCACACTGCATATTTGATGAGGAGAGAAGAAGGGATTAAAATCCAAACCTGAGCTGATATGTGGCAAATTATGTCAAAGGCCTTAGGGGAGGCCAGCCCCAATTTCTGGACAGTTCATTCTTGTGTGCCCGTGGAGCCAGCCTCTAGGTGAATCATTAGCCTGGCACATGGGGAGCCTTCAATTCAATTCCTTGTGGTCTCTGGAGGAATAAATGCCTGCACTGTACATGTGAATGAGACCTGTGAGTCCTTGAGCAGCCATTGATACTTTGTTTTGTGTCATTCACGACTGCAGCATGGCCCCAGTGCTTAGTGGCCTTCAGCATCCTGTCATGTCTCCAGGACCTCATGCCTGGTGGTGTGTCTTTCCATGAGCAGTGGCTCTGCTGGGAGGTCTTGCACTCCTGTACCGAGAGGAGCTGCCAGTAGTGTGATTTCAAGTGTGCCAATATTGTCTTGGGTAAATTCACTCCTGTTGTACACCAAAATACAGGTACACATCAGAAGGATGTTTTAGGTAGTTGTGTTACCCAGGAACTTGTTTCACACCTTAAATCAGAATGTGGGTCCTTGAAATGGTGGCTTGAGCTGCGCTGCCAAGTGCGGTCCTGAGCAAAACCAGATCAGCTTTTTCAACCTGGCTTAGCTCCGGGTGATCTGTGTAGGTCCTCTGGTGGGGAGAGATGTGTGGCCTGCTTCCGAAATCTGGCCTGAGTATTTCTTCTTCATAGAAGTAACACCAAAGTATGCTTGGACTATACAGAAGCTGCAATTGAAATTTACTGGATGACAGTGTCTGCAATAATCTACAATAGCTGACATATGCCACAATCCAATTTTGTGGCTGTGCTGTGCTGACATTTTTGACTTATTCCATTGTGGGCATTGCATAAAAGTATGACCCGTCAGTGAAATATCTCCATCTTTGGAATCTAACACAGTGAATTTTGGCGGGCAACACTACACGTCAGATTATGAGTAGGGATAAAGGAGAATCCCACATCCAATTGACCATGGCAAATCCAATTCAAACTGCAAAGGGATATTTTTCCTCCCATTAGGCAGAATGTGATTAATTTCCCATGTGGAAAATTGTTCAAGACAGACATGCTCGTAAATTATGGCATGAGAGATCCTATTACTACAAGCTCCATCAAAACCTACTGTGCCTCCCGAAATAGCAATAAGAAGATAATTATATTAACAGCCTTTCTTGGTATTTGATGTATGACTGACATAGGCTGTAAGCTTATTTTCGACCAGATTGGAGGCTTCATTTGAGGATGGATGCTTTACCATTTGTGGACAGTAACAACAATCCTTGGTTTCTGATAATTAAATGTGTTACAGGAACATTTTTAAAATAGGGGATTGAAAGCCAATAGGTGCAAATGAGACTAAATGGTGCATCCTCTGGGGATGAGAACTTGAAAACTTAGTATCCAAAAAGAAATGTGGTTCTACCAGCAAGGATTCTTGAATGAGCTGTTCTAGAATCTGTGCTGTTCAACCCAGGATCTGCAAAGGAGAGTGTTAGTGATATAATTAACTTCGCTGATCACAAAATTGACTTAGGATACTCAAATTTGGAGCTGACTGCAAAAAGTTGGAGAAGGATCTCATGATCTGGGGGTGGGGGGAAAGGATCATTGCAATCTAGAAAGGAGATTTCAGTAAGGATTCTAAGGATGTTTCTGTGAAACTCAGCAGTGAGCACCAGTCAGAAAGTCAAAGGAGGTATTACAAAGAATTAGGCAAAGAATGGGAAAGAAAACCCAGAGCTTCAGCTGTGAAAATCTACCATTTCCCCACATTGCGAATACAGTGTGCTGGTCTGGTTGTTGCCTCTCAGAAAGGGTCTGTAATAAAGTAAGGTGCTGAGGAGGATGGCACAGGGCATTACAGAGGTGAATTGGCTTCTGTATGAAGGGAATAAATAGACTAAAAGTCTTCAGTCGGGAACAAAGGTGATGATTGGGATGATGGGATAAGAGGAGAAGTTTGTGAAACCTCAATGAATTTGAGTGAGGAGAACATGATTATTTTATTTCTCAGATTGCAAAAAACAGGCGCAGGCTGTGAAATCTGGGAGGTGAGCTTGAAGTGAACAAAAGGAA
The DNA here is from genome assembly GCF_000696875.1 of Nestor notabilis. Taxonomy (NCBI): domain Eukaryota; kingdom Metazoa; phylum Chordata; class Aves; order Psittaciformes; family Psittacidae; genus Nestor; species Nestor notabilis. Next base: position 75,818 of record NW_009944897.1, read on the forward strand.
GTATGTTATCACGTGGTGTGTGATTAAATTATGACATTAAATTCCAGAGGACTCTATAAGATCCATGGTGGGTTCAGAAATGCAATTTCTAGAGCAGTTCCTGTAGGATAGATCCAGCACTGGCTGCTAAAAATTATCCTCTAGTTCTGGAAAAGTCTAACCACTGATGTGCAGGAATGGGGAGTGTGTATTAGGAAAAGGATCCATTACACGTCCTGTTCTTTAATTTCTTGCCTACCTTTTACTGGCTACTCTTGTAGACAAGGGAGCTGGACTACAGAGATCTTTGACCTAACCAAAGGTGATGCTCTTCTATTGCTGCAACAAATAATTAATGGACTAAATCTCTGTCCCTTTTTTAGTGTTATAACTGCCAGTGAAGTTGCATTCTTGAATTGGAGCAGCTAAACACGTAGATGGTGATCCTCCATCTAGAAGTGGAGGAGATGGCATCTGTCCATTCTTGACCTTCTACTTGGAGACCACAAGTCTGCAGGCTGGACCACCTCAGACGGGTTATCTGAGGTTCCCAATAGTGGGACCTTGTACCTCTGGCCAGCCCTTCGTAGCACTGCACACCAGGACACAAAGGCAAACAGCTTTTGGGGAGCTGCCATTCCTGTGTGGTGGCACAGGAAGAGAAAGACCAGTTTGTTTGGTGGGGTGGATTTTGTTAGCAGCCAGTCCCGTTTGGCGGCTCAGTGTCTCCGTGGCTTCAAATGCAATTAATCAGGGCCCGAAAGGGTAATTATCAGCTCACATTCCTAATTCAGATTTCTGTGCCTATTCATGTGACTGTTTTTTCTTTAATTTAGCAATAAAGTTGGGGTTATTTTCATGTTTTATGCTGCTGGCCCAGCCATCCTTATTAAAAATAAAAAATAACAAAACATTAGTTTCCAGTTCACTTTTTTTTCCCTTCTTCCTGGGAAATGAAAAGGCCATATTAACTGTGAAAGGGAAACGAAAGCATGCATAGTCCTAGGGTTCTGCTGTCACCTTGGCTAAAGGCACTTTTCCTTTCCTGGGGTGAGTAATTACTTAGAGCATTAATCCCTGAAAGAGGCTTTTTATTTTGCAGTGGGTGAAGCTGTTGACATCTGACAGTGTTGTTTCCTCCTTTGATCAGACATAGGCACCTTTTTGAACCCAAGAGAAGGTGGGCCTGGAAAGCTGGGGATGCTCAGCACCCTCCACCCTGAGCTCCAGGGCAGCAGGGCAGCTCTGTCCTTTGGGATGCTCTTGCACCCTTAACGCTGTGTTCACTTGCACACAGAGGAACCAAGAGACATTTTTCAGGGAGATTGTCCTCAGCTGTCTTCTGGCATCAGCAGGCACTGCTGGTGCCAAATCGCATGTGAGTGTAGTTTGGATTAAGTGGCCTGAGCTGGAAATGGCTGAAGTGCTCACACACAGAGGAGCCGGGTTTGAAGGAGGGTGGTTATCTGATAAGTAATTATAAAGTCATTTCCCTGCTTCTGTGCATCAGCTGAGCCATGGTAACTGCTGGTGTGAGTGCTCTTAGTTGTGCAACCAAGGTGGAGTAATGTGAGTGAGCTTTGCTGTCCCTGGGAGGCCGAGTGACTGGACACTGACCTGTGTTGGTGCAAGCTACTTGTGCGCACATGGATCACCATGTCCAAACGAGTGTGTTAGCCATACATCCATCAGCTCGGAAGGGGCAGTAGGGGTGTCTTTATGGACAGGAGTTAATGAAGAGGTGCTGCTGGGTGGCCTGGCCACAGACCTGACCTAAAGGCTGTTTCATCAGGTGATGCAGTATGGTGGGTTGAGCTTGGCTGAATGCCTGGTGTCCACCAAGCTGCTCTATCACTCCCCTCCTCAGCAGGACAGGGAGGGAGAAAATAAGATGAAAAAAACCTTGTGGGTCAAGGTAAAGGCAGTTTAATAAAAGCAAGGGTTGCACATGGAGACAAGGGAAAACAAAGTAGTTATTCTCTACTTCCCATCAGCAGGAGATACTTGGCCACTTCTTGGGAAGCAGGGCTTCAGTTTGCATAGCTATTGCTCTGGAAGACAAATGTCCTCCTTTCTCTTAGCTTTTATTGCTGAGCAGATGTCATATGGCATGGAATATCCCTTTGGTCAGTTTGGGTCAGGTGTCCTGGCTGTGTCCCCTCCCAAGACCTTGCCCACCCCTAGCCTGCTGCTGAGTGGAAAATGTTGGAGAGTTGATGCTGTAGAGCACTGCTCAGCAGAAGCCAAAACACTAGTGTGTTACCACCACCTTTCTGGCTACCAATACAAAACACAGCACTATAAGGGTTGCTATGGGGAAAATTAACTTCATCTCAGCCAGACCCAATACATGTGGCCAGAACACATGTCCCAGCTGGGTTATTGCACTGCAAGCTCAGAGGAGGCAGGGGAAGGGGTCCAGGTCTGGCTCTGGAGTCAGTGCTGGGAGGTGCAAACATGACTGCACTGGTCAAACCCCTAATGTGATGGAAATAAAAGTGCCCATCTGTCTTCTCTGGTAACACACAAGAAATCAGTCATCCCTGTCTTAAAGCACATGCTCATGTGCTTTGAAATCAACAGTAGCTTTATCAGGGATCAGAGAAGGCAGAGAGAAAATCCCTACCAGAGATTGTCTTAATGACACAAAAAGGTAAGATCTACTAAAACAGCGTGTCTGGAACCAGAGAATTATGCATGTGGTTTGAGATGGTGTTGAGATGGTGTCTTGGCCTGCAGAGGAGCTTCCTGACTCAGAGGCTGGCCAGCTTCAGTCTGGTGGTTGTTCAACAGCTTGTTTCTGTGCCTATCACCTACTGACAATTCAGCTTAAAACTAGTGAGAGGTTTTGCCTGGAGGACTCCGGGAGAGCACTTCCATTTGGAAAAAGAGAACACTGCTCTGTTTTGCAAAGCACAGGGGATTCAATTTCTGAATACTGCCCTCTGAAACTCTAGCTGGTGAGTTCCAGCCCCTGACAAGCACAGACACACAGTTATGTTTGTCACCATGCTGTTTGTTTGTTTAATTTTTGTGTTAATTGGTGCCTTCCAAATACCACAACTGCTCTGAGGAGCACTGTCCCTGCCAATCTGACTGCTGAATTTCACCTCCTGTAATGCGGGACCTGTGTACATGGCAGACTTAATGAAGGTCTTCCACAGGAGAGACTTTTGCCTCATTTGGGGCAGAAATCGAGGATTTGGTTTTTGTTAGAATAAATGTTTGAACAGAAAGATTTTCTGGCCCCAGTTGCCAAGGTAGATGTATTTTCATTCCGCATGCGATTAGCAAGAGTGATCTAGGGACTGGCTTTATTGCTTTCATTAGTGTGTGCTCATTTTGTGACCTCACGAAGCCAGCTTTGCATCCCTACCCTTCAATTTCTACCTGCAATGGTCCTGCAAGAGTCTATGCCGTAGCACCACGTTATTGCATGGCCTACCTCCTAGTAATAATAACTTTGATCTACGTGGTGTGAACGCAAATATTATTTTATTCACAGCTTCAGTTCTCAACCAGCTTAAGGGTGGAGTGTTCCAAGCAGTGTTATTACCAGGCAGGCCAAAGGATGTGGCTAGGACCTTACCGTGCTTTTCCAGTGTAGTTTGGCAAGGGTGTGGTGCAAATCCACCACCTTCCTGTGACCTTGCTGCAAGGTTTTCGACCCCAGTGGTTGTAGCTCAAAGGCTCCCTGTTGGTGAGGCTGGCGCTGGACCAGTGTCTGTGAGGTCGTGTCTCAGGCTTAGTGTCACAGCAGTGCATGCAGTACTGACAAGTCTCATAAAAGCTTATGTGCAAAACAGTGCAAATGTTTTAATAGGCTCAATTTGTTAAGGCTCCTGCTCTAAAAGATTGAGGTGGGACCATATGGTCCCTTCCTGAGGATCCTTGCCGCTAAGTGCAGTATTGACTATTGGCTTCAACAGACCCCAGCGAGCAAGGTGGTACTTGATGTGTTTTTCTAAAGAGCAGAGGAAGAGTTCGGTTAGTGTAGCTACACAAGTATGGTCTCGCTCTTCAGGAACAGCGATTTCATGGTTAAAGTGGCACAAAGGCATTTGAGAGGCTCTTGCCTCTTCTCACTTTGTGATCAGGAGCTGCGGTAACTCAGATGATACCAAGCATGTTCACCAGCAAGTATGTCGTACAGATGGGAGCTGCTGATTCCCAGACTCACTGGACCAAGGTGCAGTGATCCACACCCTTCCCACACTGGCCAGGAAATTAAAGTTGCTCTTGGACATAGCTCTGCAGACTGTTTTATGGACCACTAGTGATTTCAAAACCAGAGGTCAGGAGCCACTAACTGCAAAGGTGACAACAAAACTGGCGTCAGCTGATACAGGAGGGAAACCAAGTGTTTCAGCAGTGAGACACAGTGGTTGATGTATCTGATCAGTTTGTTATAGGGTTATAGGTTAGTTTGATTGTTGTTTAAGCTCTGATGTTTCTGTATGTTAGATGACTTGGTCCTGTCATTTTGGAAACGGATCTTTTTGGAGGATGGTTTACAAAGTGCAGGGTGCGGTGAATGTGTAAGTGTGCACACTCTTACCTTAGGGGAGAAGTATGAATAGGCGACAGTGATGTCTTGGATCTGCACAGGCTTTCCTATCTTTCTGTGCCTTTTGCTCTCAGTGTAGCGAAGACTGAATGCCAAGAGGGGGACACTTCTGCACCCTCCGTCTGAGGAAGCCCTGCTGTCTCGTAAGGCAGCATTTCTCAGATGTTTTGAAAGCATGACCCCTTTTTGGCTGCTTGTCTCTGTGGAACTCAGAATTATCATCAGGTTGGTTCCTCCAGGTGAGGGTGTGCCAGATGCCGGTGTTGCTGGCTGCAGGTATAAATACCATTCTTCCTCTTCCCTTGGACAAACCGACTGCTTTCTGCAAATAAGAGCAGTTGGCTGTTTGCACACTAATGTAGTGCTTGGAACCAGTAATTACAAATGAGGTCACTTTCCACCTTGGGGAAGCTGAGCTCTGTAGTTCAAGGAGGCACCAGTTTCACTTGCGAAGTTGAAGACTTTACTCACTGAATCAACAGTCCAAACATTTTGCAACCACTCACAGACGAGGAAGTTCAGTTTTAAGGGATCCAGGGACTTGTGCTCACACTGAGATCCTCTTGTGTGGGGTAGGTACTTTACTGTGCTGTGTTCTGGTGGTAAAGTTGGTTTAAGCAAGTTGATGGATCTCTTCAGGTTTGCTGGTGCATACGGGCCAATGCACAGAAAGCCACACCACAGTAAGAAAATTGAAAGGATAATTTTGTAGCATTTTTGTCTACCCTTCCTGGACCAAACACTGCATAATTTGCCTATACCATGATTTCTGCCTTGTTTTGGAGGGATGGGAGATTTGTAGCTGGGGCAGCTGAAGAGGAGATTAAAGGAGCAATGGGTTGTTTGAGTGATAGCAGCAGGACATACAGCAACATCAAGTAGCTCTTGGCTTATGCAAAACACTGTACAAACAGTAACAGAGCTGTTAGCTTGAGATTTGCACCCCATAGGCCCCATCTGTCACTCCTGAATTTCAGCGTCAGCTCTTACGGATTTTCTCCTTCTTCCAGCTGTGCCTGGTGCTTAAATTCCCAAAGTCTGCACTAGCAAAGCTGCCCTAGAGCTGATGCAGTTGTCCCTGGAGGGTAGTAGCCACTCCTACAGACAGAGCAGAACAGCCAGGTTCAGAGGTAGGGAATCCAGCCTCGCCTCTTCCCTGTCTTTGGTTTCCCCTTGTAATTATTCACATGAGGGCACATTCTCCTTATCAGTTCTAATGGAGGAAGATTTCTCTTCCTGGTGATATTCTTCTATACAACCCCTGTTACTTCCTATGCTGTATTGTTTCTTGGTGATTTTCTTTAACGTTGCAACTTATGCACATTAAAAACAGGATCCAAGAAGGACACCCTCCCCACTATCCCCCATATCTCAGGGCAATGTTGTTATTGCTTGTGTTGGCTTTCCTGGCTGCCCCAATCTGTCTCCATCACCTCTTGTCACCTTCCATAGTAATTCCTG
>NW_009944897.1:81855-96214 GCF_000696875.1 Nestor notabilis
CAACTGAGGCTTTTTGGCAGCCAAGTTCAGCCAACAGTTCTGACTCTGTCACGAGTTTCTACTTATTAGAAAAGTCCTTCCCCCTTCCACCAGTGGAAACACTATGAATCATTTCCCTCCCCTTTCTTTGTTAGGAGCAAATGCCATCAGTGTTAGGACCCTGGCACTGGCTTTCTGACTCCGGGAAATCATGGATGAAAACAATCCATGGAAACTGGGATCCCCAGTAAGACATTATTCTGTAAGGAACACACCTCTTTCTTGGCCACTGTCAGATTGCCAGCTCGTTGACAATCACATGCACTTCCATGAGAAACATCAAATTTCTATCCCATTATGTTGTGCTGTAAATCATCTATTTTACGTTGCAAGGTTGGCAGTGTGTATTTAAATGCTTCATTTGGCAGTTGTTGTGTGACAGGTACCTGATAGTTTTGGGCAGCACTCTGAGGTGAATGTCACCACTTAAATGCATTGAAGGGAATTTGTGTCATCTCTGATTGCACATCTGTGCTTCTTCAGTGTATAAAAATAGTAACAGCTATGTGTAAGGAGAAGAAGCCTTCACAAAAATACTTGAGCAGCAAAATGGTGTCAGTTACGCTGGAGAAAGCTACATAACCCAAAGGGAGAACCTGTAACTGCATGAGAGCTAAATTCTTTACTCTTTTTTTACCAATGCAACCCCAGTGTAACTGCAAAAAGAGTCTGACCTCCTCTCATAAGCAGACTCAGTATCTGAGAAGTTGATTTTGGGTTGAACACATTTCTTGGCGATACATACACAGACCTAGTACCTCTCAGGTAAAAAGAGGGGTGAACCAAGAGCACAGTAACAAGAACAACGTGAAACGGGAGCTCCTAGGAGACAGCTGAGTGACAGAGCCTCTACAGCTGGAGCTTCTGTAGTCAGAGGCAGCACATGTCTCTTTTAAACATAAATCAGATGAGACATTACAGTACTTTTAATACACCCATTACTCTTCAAGCTGTCTGCTGTTGAATATTTATCATATGGCTTGCTTTGCGTACTGCCTTCAGAAGTGTGGTGACTGTACTTGAAGTAGAATGTGAACTTGCATTTGTCCATCACCCCTTTAACAGTGGGCTTGGACTCTTCCTAACTTTCAGCAGATGATCCTTGCATGAAACAACTGCTGTCCTTAGACCAATCCATCACTCAGACATCCCTTGAGAGGAGACTCAAGCTCAGCAATCAGAGAGTAAGAGCAAGAGGTGGATCTGCTCTCTGGCAGATTTGGAAAGGAGCTAACCAGGAATTTTGATGCCTCCCTCTTGCCCCTGCCACAGCTCCCATTCACTGCCTGGCTCCAAAGAGCAGCAAAGCTGGGACCTTGGGGCTGAGCCACTGGCACAGTGTTGGGAAGATCATGAAGACATCTCTAGAAGGTCCTGAGGCTTAGATATGCAACACCTCTCCTTGGCAGTGAAAGGTATAATTAGGAGATTTGTTTTAGAGGCTGTCTTAGAACTTACAAATCACCTGTCTAGGGCAGTCGCTGCTGTGACGGCTGGCATCTGCTGTGATTGTAGGGTCTGTATAGGATATGTCTGCCTCCCTTGAAGAAGAAAGCCTGGATTCTCCTGCTGGGCATACCCTTGGGGAATTATAACGCTTCTCTGCCTGGTCATGTCTTGCCTCCAGACTGTGCTCCACAGTGCCAAAAAGCCCACCAGGAGCTGGGCTTCTTCCCTGCATGAACCGCGTTCCTGACCACTACAAGGCGTTAGGCTATGGATCCTTTCTGGTGTGTTCAATACAGACCTGTAAACTAAGGAGAGGACCAGAGTGTTGGGACGATTTTAAACCTGTTTGTTCTTGGGGTCCATGTACTTGTTAAAATCTGTGCTACTCCTAAGTATGAGGTTGTGCAGGAATAAAGTGATATTCAGAGGATGCCTTTAAGCTTGCAGAATCAGTATCTGCCCTATAGACAGTCTCCTGCATAGCTTTTATTCTTCCCACTTTGTGCACCCACTGTGTATGCAGGAGGAAAATGGAGTCTTGTGGGAGAAGAGGTGTGTGGTCGCAGAATTAAAGACTACATCTATATATGTATATACAGAGAGATGAAGGGATGATTTAAGATGTCCCCTACAATGCTAAACCTGATACTTTGCCTCTTATCCACATTAATTTCCTAGGAATAATATTTTCTTTAAAGAAAAAAGGATAAAAATAAATACTGTTATCCTGCATTAGCAGCAGGGCTGGAGACCTGTCTTTCCCACGTCTCTCCTTCCAAGCGCTGCTGTCCTCGGAGTCCTTCCTTACATGTGCCAGACCTCTCTTGGCTTAGTCTGAGCCTGGTACATCGGTGAATGAAATATTTTGTACGAGGCAGCATCATCCCACTTAGCCTATAGCTTCCCATCTGAGTCCCAGACAGACTTCCCATTCACTTCCTGGTTGGGCTGCAGCATGGTTAAAAAGCTGCTTGTCCTTCTGTAAAACAGGGGTGTAGTGCCTGAAGAGGCTTAAAAAAGCTGCAACAAAATTCAGGAGAGAGCTTTCCATTAATGGGGTCTGTGGCCAGTGCACCCAGTTGGAGAATGCGAAGAGTGTACAGCATGGGTCTCTTGGGTCACCTTCCTTTTTCAGTCCTATGGGACCTCCCCTCCTTTCAGAGGAAGACCAGTAGAAATAGGGGAACTGGAGAAAGCAGTACTAACTTCTACTGGATCTGCAGAGGTTCCTGCTGGTCAATCATGATGGCTTTGTTCGAGCTTCTGTCAGCATAGTCAGTCTTCCCAGAAAAGGGGAGAAGCTGGACATTCGGGAAGTTGTTCTTCCTTAGAGGTGCTTCAGTACCCCTGGCAATGAGACTCTTCTGCCTTTGTGAGGGGGTCCCTCCTTGCTGCCCACCAGAACTGCTTGGGCTTGCAGAGTGTCCTTTTTTTAGTTCTTGCTCTTACTCCTTAGTGCTCTAAACTACTCAACCTTCTCCAGATCTCAGTTTTGAATGACTGAGACTAATAATGGACTGGGCAGCTACAGATCTTCCCACAGCCCTTGTCGAGCCTTTTCCAGCTTCCAGTAGTGGAGGGAAAATTTTCTTTTTCTGAAGGGATAAAAATGGAAGCACCTTCTGGGCTTTGCTTCATCCTAACAGCACATTCATCCTGATATTTTCCATCTCCATGTAAGGAGTGAAATAAGATTCATCAAATCCTGGGGTCTTTTTTGTACTTTGTGTTTAATATAAAATTCCTTATTATTATTTTTAGGAAAGCTGAATTGCATTTACAGGAGATCTTTAATGTGTTTAAGTCTTTGGTTCCTTTATGTTTTCATATGGTCACCCGTTCAACTTTCGACTCACGTCTTGAACTGAAAACAGGAAAGCCAGAAAGTGAGAATGTTTCCAAAATGCTGCTTTCTCTTTGCAGTATATTTATGCAAGTTGCAAAGAAATACCGAGATCTCCCACACCAGCATTTCTGGAGCATTGAGAAAGTGCTCCAGAAAGTCTTTTCTCTACAGCTACCCTCACACCCCTTGACCCCCAAAAAGGGGCTTAGTGCAGATATGCAGTGCAAGTGCATTGTGATCCTGGAGGCTGTCAGAAATAAGAAGAAATGTTTTGGAAGTGCAGGTAGTTCTCCCCATTCACCGGACAGAGAAGCAGGAAAGCAGCAATGGTTTGGTGTGTCCAAAGAGAGTCAGTGCAGGGAGATGTGAGCGCTACTTCCCTTCTCCAGCAGCTTTTGACCTAATCATTCAAGCTTGAAACATCTCAGATGCTTACTGAAGATGTGCCTTGTTTTCTGTGACTGCGTGGCACCACATCCTACAGAGATGGCTCATCACCGTCTTTGTAAGGAGATAACCAAAGGGAACCAAGGGAGATAAATTTATAGCAGTAGGAAAAGGCTTTACCTCACAAGACAAACTGTTTTGCTGCCAGAATTGGAAATGGAGATAAACTACTTTCTCCTGTCTGAAACAAAAGGCTTTATCACCTTCCAAATTAGCAGCTATGGAGGAAAAGGCAATCAAAAGAGACAGAGTCTGGAAAGGTTTGGAGCCTCTGCTACTGGACTGTTAAAGGCTGCTATTTCATTAACTTCTCAGCTTGTGTAATCATGACAAAATCAAAGCCACATATTCAGATTTTGCTTCTGATTTCATTTCCTAGTCCATTTTCTTATCCCGTGATCTATGGATGAGTATCGTATTTGCCTGTTGGCAGAAGTTTGGAGCTGGGAGTGGTATATATGTCAGTGGTTTTTTTATGGGCTAAATAATGCTGGCAGATACTGTTTTCTTCCACCACAAGAGAACATATAATTTATTCCTGTCTCATTACATTAAAAGAAATACAGCACAAAAGAAAAAAGGAAGAAAACCACCAAAAAAGGATATGAAGATATAATCCCTTCTACCCGAAAAAATACCAACTCTATGACATCCTTGTGTGTGGGGAAACTCAGCTTCTAGATTATTTTGATAAACTTTGTTACAATCAGTTTCACACAAAACCCAGCCGTTCGTTTAATCTTAACTGCTTGCAGAAATGTCACCCAGTAAGGACACTGAGGCTATTATTTCTTTTACTTTCAAAAAAAGAGTTTGTTTATTTTCCTTCTGTTATTTGGTTTCCCTCTGTAGATTTTTAAGGGCTCTGCCACCAAAAACCTTGTATTTACTCATGAGCTGGCTGTGTGGTTTGTCTGCCCGTAAGGCAGGAGCATCCGCTGTGGGAGGTAGCTGAGTGGGCAGGCATGGGATGCAGATGGAGCCTGCATCCCACCCCAGCGATGCTCCCTGCACTGCGAGCATGGATGTGCCAAAGCAGCCTCAAAGTAGACGGGAGTCATAACATAGTGTCAGTCCATTCCAGGAAAATGCCATCACTGAAAGGAAACCAAAACTTTTGTGTTATCTACAGGACAAAATCAAAAGCATCCCTGTGAGTCACTGTGGTCCCCTTTCAGCAGCTCACACAAGCAGGATTTTGGTGGCAGTCACCAAGGTTTCACAGAGCTGCTGTGCCTGTGGCAGCTCTTGGCCATGTGCTGCATCTCCTGGGCAAACTTAAGACCAGCAGCATCCATCTGCAAGAGGTGCCATGCCTGCCTGGTTTATAGCTGTTGCTCCCCATCCCTCCACTGTGTGCCCTGCAGCGTGTTTCTGTGCAGTTTGCCCCAAGAGCAGGAGCAGATCTGCTGCTCACACCTCTTCCCAACGTGCTGTCCTGTCTGCCTCATAGCAATGGGGGGCTTCAGTCACACAAGGCTGCTGCTGTGTGAACCTCTCCAGTATCGGGACTCCTCCACTGGGAGCATAGCAGGGTTGCGGAGTTCACTGGCACTGTCAACAGCCATGGTTGGAGCCAGGGATGAAACCCTGTCTGCTGCCTATCTGCATGGTGCTGTTGCACTATCCCACATGGCAGGCAATTCCTCTAACGCTGCCCTTTCATCTGTTCCCTCCTCAGGCAAGATCCTGTTCCGGAGGAGCCATGTCCGAGACGTAGCTGTGAAGAGGCTGAAGCCCATCGATGAGTACTGCAGGGTAAGAGCGCTGGGGGAGCGTCTGGCAGCCCAGCTCGCAACCACCATCAACGCTGGGCTTTCCTGATGGATACTGCTGAGAGCTGCTGCTGTGTCAAGTCCATCATATGGAAGGATGGTCTTTCCCAAACACCACCAAAACTAAGAGGGCAGGTGAAAACAGGCCACTGCTCCCAGGGGCCTCGCAGCATCTTCCCCTGCAAACTTTGTGCCTCACTTAGTCAGTAAGGCTGTAAGCCTCATCTGCCCGAAATTATTTCTTCATCAGCCTTGATGAATGCAGGGGTTGAGCAGGCAGAGAGGCACAACTAAGATGGTGTTTTCTTCTGTTGCCTGCCCATGTGTCCTCCAGTGCCGCATGGGGGACAGTGCTGGCTGGTTCAGCCCTGGGGTGGACTGGTGGCTTCCAGGAGTGCTTCTCTTGGTGAGTGAAAGCCTGGGAGTTTATTCCAGGACTGAGAAGCACAGCCGTGCTGAGAAGAAGGTTAAGTCACCTGATCTTTCCTTTCTAGTTTGGAGTTTACGATTTGATAATAATTAATCCTCTGACAGTAGATTAAAAGTAATTTCTAAGCAAGACAGATACCCGTTTTCTGTAGAGGCATTGAGCGCGTCAGCGCATAATTTAAACCCCAGACTTCCTCTCTTATTTCCTATGGGGTTTTCTTTCCATTTTTAGAAAGCCAGAGGAGCAGGTGGAGGGGAAAAAAATACATTCCCAAGAACTTCTCCAGTCAGACATTTGCTCACCCCAAATTGGGAGCAGATCGCCGAAGCGCCTGAGGCATGCTAGGGCAGCAGGGTTGTGTGTGTGTGCGTGTGAAACCCATGCCATCTGCACCCCCCAGGCGGGGAAGCTGTGATTAAAGTCTTATCTCATGAGATCAGGCTTTTTTTGTGCGACAATTAACGCACTGTCTTCCTGCCGGGGCCCAGCATCCCTCTCTCAAGTATGTGGGGTCTCACTGCATCCCCGGCCGCCCTCCTTCAGACAGGAACTGCCGGCGACGCGAGTGGTGAGGGCTGATGTCAGGGTTCACCCAGCAGATGCGTGGTGGAGAACGCGGTGGCTTGTGCCGGGGGCAGCTCCTTCTGTGGGACCCCATTGTCTGCGCCCCAGACAGACCGGACCTGACCCGGCTGGGCCTGCCGGCGCCCCACTGGTCACCGCCGAGGGGTATGTTGTGGCATCGGCACTGGCACGTTTGTTGACACCGTGGCACTGCGATTGCCACCCTCCTCCTCGCCTCCTTTTTTCTCCTCTGGAGAAGTCTGGCTCAGTTTATAGAATCACAGAATGGTTTCACTGTGCTTCAGATGGTTCGGGGCAGATCTGCTGCTGCTGCCCGGCTCAGAGAGATGGCTGGATGCTTCCCCGAAGCCAAGCTGTTTACTTAACCTATTTATTAATAGGCACTCCTTTTCTGAGCATAGAGCCAGCCGTGTTGGGTTAGCCCTGTTTCCCCCAGCACAGTGCTTCCTGTCCTCAGCAGTAGCCACAGTGGTGCCCAGCAACGAGTATGACAAACCTACAGGGACTTCTCTGGAATATTATCACACGTTCCAGTGAACTCTGTCTCGTAAGTTTCTTGTGCCTGATGTAATGTCTTTTTATTTCATGTGCAGTTTACTGTAATTTGTCTTTAGTTTGCCTCTCTACTTCACAGTAGAAGATCATAGAATCATAGAATGGTTTGGGTTGGAAAAGACCTTAAGATCATCTAGTTCCTACCCCCCTGCCATGGGCAGGCACACCTCACACTAGACCAGGTTGCTCCAGTTCCTGTCCAACATGGCCTTGACCACTGCCAGGGATGTTTAAATCTGGATGGCATTGGAGATTGAGGCTTGTAGTCACTGAAAAGTTTGACCAGGCATTGCATCTTGTGTATGAGTACATCCGAGAGGGCTACATCCTCCAGTGTGTCTTTCTGCATGGGGTGTCAGGTCTTTAAGGAAAAAAGGCCCTGGCTAATTCATCCATTCCCCTGAAGTGTATCTTGCTGTAGTGTGTATGAACATGGTTGTGTCTGAACAGCCTGGGCTGCAGGTAGGTGAGTGCTCAGCTAGTGCTGGGCAGTAAAGTAATGCCAAGCTTTTCTTTCTATTCTCTGCATTTGACTCCAAACCCATGCCCAGACATTAAATGTGTCCACTGTAGGTGGTAGGCAAGCTTCAATAACAGTATAGAAGTAGCTATGATGTCCTCTGCCTGTCATCAGATCCAGGTATGGGCTGATTTCTTCACCTTCTGCTACAGCTTCCTTCTAATTACAGAGCATAAATGAAGATGGTAGTTGGTAACACCATCATCTGGCACAGGATGTTCCCAGTCATTCTTAAATCCCACAGCACACAGTTGACAACCTGTGTAAATAATAAACAGAGGGACCTGAGAGGTGCAATTCATTCCTCTCCCAACCGTTCTAAGTCTGCACATTTTGTTAGAGTAAGTTCTTCTTTTGAAGGTTTATGGTTCATCCAATTTGCATTCATTCAAAGAAAGATTGTCCTATGCTATTGCTGTTCCAAACCTGGCACAGGATATGAGAGTCCACAAGACTGAAAGTAATTATGAAAACCAGGCACTGGACTTCAAAGGTACAATGAATTTAGGGAAACAGCTTGTAGAAGGAGAGCTTCTTGGTGCTGTAAAGTCAGTGGTAGATCTGCTACTGACCTTCAGCAGGGACAGGATTTCATCTCTGGGGCTTAGCAGAGGCTTAAAATTCAGAAATGCTTTCTTGCTACCTTCACTGAAAGTCACCGCTTAGAGGGTTTCTGGGAACATGGCCTTTGTAACCTTACTGTAATCTTTCCATCCCAATATGTAGTTAACCGGAAATGACAGCAAGCTGTGAACTGGGAACAGAAAATTAGGTGGTGAGTCTGAACCAGAGTGGCCTCGCTTTGCCAGCCTGAACCAGACACAGGGTCTCCCTCCATTCAGCTGTAACTACAGTGGGAATCTGGGTAACTTGGTAACTTGCTTAGCTAGATGTTAACTATTAGAAAGCTGAAGTTCAATGCAATAAATCCCCTCTTGGTGTAAGAGGGATTTTAATGTGGGGTTTTTTGGCTAATAAAATAATATTACTCTCTATTGTTTCCTACTTTGTAGCAGCTACTTAGCTACTTGTGCATGTGTGTGACTTGAGAGTGGGATCGCACTCACATCTCTGAAAGTGTTAGCTGTTTTCTGCATTTCTTCCTCTGTCCAGTGGATGTTTTGACTCTTCAGGGAATTGTACAGAACAGGAGAGCAAGAGCATCATTTTGACAAGTTCAGTCCTGTTTCTATAAAAGAAGGGTGCAAAGCTCATGTCCTGTGCTAGTCCTAAAATGGGTAGGCAGACAACATGCTTGATTTTGAAAAATTTAGAGAATTATGCTGGAATGATGTGGGTGAAGTTGGTGGAGAAAAAGAGACGTGGGGTAATAAAACGAATAAATGAGACAATAGACCTTTGTCCACTGGAATCTGTGAGGAAGCAGAGGAGGGAGGCAGGTTCAGATGCAAAGTTCATAGTGATTTTTTTGTCAGATGAGGGTTGTCCATCGATTTCAGCTGCCCTAGAAAGACAAATCACAGATGGGCAAATGAGCGGTGCAAATGCTCGACCATTTGCTGTTGTGTTTTTGCAGGCTGCCTCTGACAGAGCATGGTGATTTGCACGGCTGAGAAGCAGGTCTGACTTCTGCTGTTTGTGGTGTTGCTTCCTGCTCCGGGCACAGGAGCAGTGACAGGCAGAGAGTTTGTGGTGATATTCGGCAGTAAGGGGAGGTCTGCAGAATGTTCTGTGTCAGGGCCATGAGCTCTCTGGACCCTAAAGTGTGGGCCTCCCACCTCCTCACACCTAGGTGATTCTTCATTGCATTGTACCAGTTTAAAGAAATGCCATCATGGAGGTAATCAGGCCAGTGTTTTTCTTAGGGCTGCAAGAAACTTTGAAGTTGCAATGAAAAACAGAGGAGTGGGGGACACAGGGGAAGATTTCCAGGACTTTTCCCATCTGTAAACATGAAAGTGCAGGGTCTGGATGTCCTTACCGGTAACCTGAGTGAGTTACCAAACAAACTGTGTTTTGCCAGTAAATGTGTGCTACCCACTGGAGTTGGTATCTCTGGATGATTTCCCTCTTAACTGTAGGCTTGGAATTAGTTTAGTGTGATTTAAGGTCTTCTGAGCTCATTGGGCCTGGTTTTCTGAATTTGTTTAGGAGTTTTTGCCAATGTGAAAGAAAGAGCGGCTTCATAACCTGCCCTTGCCAGGGGCATTTTATTTATTAAGCTTTTGATTTCTCAGACACACCTCTGGTGTGTGTTTGCCCAGTATATACTGTCCTGTGTTCAAGAAAGACCTCTCAGGTTGGTGGTTCACAAAACCACTGTACTGCCCTTACACAGCCCTCTGGGAAGACTCGGGACAGCATTTGCAGACTTGCATCTTTCTGTGCATTGGTCCTAATTGAGGGAAGCATCTTTGTGCATAGAAGTTCTTAAGATGTGAAGCCCCATTGTCATGAACACCTGCATTTGTGACATACTTTCGTGCTGTCCTGACTGGAGGTGGCTTTAATTAGAAGCTTATATGGGATTTTCTATAGTGAAGCTGGAGTACCCAAATGCACATCACCTAAATAAAAATTAGATGAGCAAGTCACATCAGTGCCAGGAAATACTGGTCACTTTTATTATTGTTCGGAATTTGAGAGACCGTACTTCAAAAACACGATTACCTCCCTCTTGGTCTTTTAGTCCTGCCTCTCTTTCAAGTTTTAATTCTTGAAGCTGTCAAGACAGAAACACAGATGTTTCTATCCATTGTACAACTAAGCTAGTGTTGACTGAAGATGTAACAATAGTCCTGGTCAAGAATGAAAGAGTGGAAGTGGAAAACTTTCAAACTTCATTTTTTATTCTACGTTTCAGCATCCCAATGCATTTAGACCAGCTGCAGTAGTGAGAGTTAATTATTTGCAACAACCTCCTCAGCACCTGGAATAGAGCCATGCTTTCCATTGCCTTATGGTCCTTCCATTGGAAAGCCCTTCTGTCCCACTTATTTTCAAAACTCTGCATCCTCCTTCCTCCTCCCCTCCACTCTTTACTTATTCCTGTATCTCCCCACTTCTTTTCCAGTCTGAGTCACCACCATGCACTCTTCATCCACTTCTGTCAGTGTTTCCCATCCAACCGCCACACTTCTAGTGCTTTGAGTTCAAGCTTAGAGTTACTTGAAGCTCTCAACAGAACAGGAAAGTGTTTTCACATAGGTGAAACAATTTATTTCTCTGTTCTGAGAAATGAACTATTTTAGTTGCACCTTCCCCCTTTCTGGACTCGTGACCATTCCCAAACATCTGGCACTAATCATGATTAACGTTAATGAAAGCAATAAACAATTGAGACCAGGATATTTCATATGAAAAGTCAGGGAGTCATAACCATGCAGTACTGTCAGCTGGTTCTGGGTATTTGTGAGCAGAGCTAGGATTAACCCCACTGAACATTAGTGATTTAAAAGCTACGCATCTGAACTGCTTCAACAGACTATGGAGAGGCACAATCAATGATTCACCCCATCCAGAGCTAGACATCCATGATGGGGTAGACTAAGCACCCCCTGAAGGTACTGGTCTTTCTCTAGCAATTATACAAGTTGATAGACAAGTGTGACCAGTCTCCCATTTTAGACACATATAGGTCAATGGGGTGAATATTATTCTGTGTGTATATACATGCATGCCTACATACACACTGTATATCACAGAATCTTTAGGGCCAGAAGGGACCTCTGGAGATAATCTAGTCCAACCCTCCTGTCAAGGCAGGGCCACCTAAAACACGTTACGCAGGAGCACATCCGGGTGCATTTTGAATGTCTCCAGAGAGGGAGACTCCACAAGCCCCCCGGGCAGCCTGTTCAAGTGCTCTGAGACCCTCAATGTAAAGAAGTTCTTCCTCATGTTGAGGTGAAACTTCTTGTGTTTTAGTTTATGGCCATTGCTCCTCGTCCTGTCACTGGGCACCATTGAAAAGAGTCTGGCACCATCCTCCTGGCACATGCCTTTAAGATATTTATATGCATTAATAAGAACCCCTCTCAGTCTGCTCTAGACTAAATAGGCCCAGCTCCTACAGTCTCTCCTTATAAGAGAGATGCTCCAGACCTCTGATCATCCTTGTGGCCCTCTGCTGGACCCTCTTCAGTAGTTCCTCATCTTTCTTGTACTGAAGAGCCCAGAATTGGACACAGATCTCTACATACACACGTCTGTGCATCTGTTCTTTTTAAATGTATCACATAAATGCAGCACACAGAACTCAGTGCGTCGTTACAAGTGCCCACATGGTTTTACGCCCATGTGCATGTATTCCATGAAGCCTTCGAGCTGTTTCCAGTGCACGTAACTGTTAGCAATGGGTGCTCTGTTTGCTTCGAGAGGTGTGTGTGGCATGCAGCAGCCTGCCTGAGGATGAGTTGGCGCTGTGCGAGTAGCCAGCCGTGCCCAGCACCAAGGGCTGCCTGCTCATGCCCTGCCTGATGATAAAGCTTTTCAATAGCCTTTTGAATCATTCACTCTGGGAGACTGTCTGAAACCTGTAATATAGAGTGACAGACATCGTTGCAGGCTGAAATAATACATAAAAGCCTATCTCCTAGGGAGGGCGTGAGGTCTGAGCAGTGCACGTCCGCCTTTGTGTGCTGAGTGAAGAAACACGCTCTTACTGATAGTACTTGATGGTTGTGCAAGGCTGAATTCTGCTTGCTGGCACTTTTTATCTCTCACCTTTCCTGTGCAAATTCCTTGTTGTCTCTGGATGCTTGCTGTTTGTAACTGTGTTCGTTTACCTCTGGTTTCCACAACCCAGGAAGAATGTGATTTCCCTGTCCTTTCTAGCCTTTTACCTTCTGTTTCCCTCTTTTCTTCACCCTTCTTTCCTTGACCCTGCAGTCTTTCCTTCAGGCTGATGCAGCTCTGCCCTGGAACCATCCTGCTGGAAATGCCAGAAGTGTGCATTTTCCTCTTGCAGAGTGTCAGCAGTGTCCCTCATCTCCTCAATGCACTTTTTGTTCACTCGCTGGAATCGCGTTGGACTTGGCTTGCTCCTGCCTGGCTGTTGTGTGTTTGCTGAAGAGAGATTTGTTTCTCAAAACAGCATTGCTGCTCCCTGCCACTGTCCAAAATCAATAGACTGACTGCCTGGTTTTACACCCTCGTTTGCACTTTCTTATCCTTTTTTTTGGTGTTTCTTACCACTTCTAAGGGTTTTGTTCTTTAACAAAAACAAGTTAAAGACTTTACATCTGAGCTCCCCAAAAAACATGCAATGGCAAGTTACTACCTGGTGGATTTCATTCCACCTCTGTGCACAGGGCTGAAGATTGCAGCACTCTGGGAGGTGATTCAGAAGCTGGAGAGCCAGCCCTGCCCCAGGGTGGGAAAGGTGCATAGTCGGGTGTGGAAATGACTTTGGCTGATTTTTATCCATTGCCTGCAAAAGTCTGGAGTCACTGAGGTGCTTTTCAGTTATTCCCCTTTGGCCCAGCAGGACCACAGTGCTCCTGGAAATTTCCAGGCAGCAGACCAATGATCGGGGCGGGGGTTGGATTTCCTAAAACTTCCCTGGATTTAGAAACGCAAATCTCCAGGGCAGCTTGGTAGGATTTGTGTTCCTCCATCACTGAAAACCCATTCTATACGCCAGCTCAGTATTGACATCTGTAGCCTGTTTTTTGGGAAGGGTGAATACCTCTGACCTGTGGGGAAGTGGTGACTCTTTGAGAAGGCGCCTGATGTCCAGGACCCCCTGTGATAGGTATAACTTAGGTATTTGTGTTTTTCTAGTAATGATACGTATCATTTGCAGTGCTTGCTCTTGCCCCATTGACTGCACAAGTTCAAGCCCTTTGAGATTTCAAAACACACTGTAGATATTAAATATCTGAGCCTCATAACCTTTCTGCAGATTAGGTAAGTGTTATTGCTCAGCACTGTAAATGGGTAACTGAAGATATATCCCTGCTGAATTTGATGGAAAGAGGTTAAGTAACCTGCCCAAACCGAGAAGGGTGTTAGTAACAGAGCCATCACTAAATTTCAGCCCCATCCGCTGTTGGTTAGACAGCATTGCTTCTCTATGTCTGTCTCCTGCTTGAGACACAGTTGAATAAAACATGCTTTAATGTTGTCTATGTCCTTGTTTTCCTGTGCTGTCTATGCATTTCTCTTTCAACATGCTGTGATTGTTGCTATTCCTGGGCGGTTCTTGACTTCCTGGTGTTAGTCCTAATTTGCCAGCTGCGTTTATGCACTAGGAATAAGGACAAAAAGCTCACACCTTTGTTATGCTTTCAGGCAAGATTGAATAGATACCAGTGGCAACCAGGGCATCCTTCATTCAAATTAGAGCACTTGAGTTTTCCAGCTCTTATGTTTCATCCTGTGTTAGTGCAGCAAGCAGTAGTGCTCTGTACACATGCCCCAGCACTTGGGCACACTGCGCTGTTGCCTGGCTTCTGCATCTGATGCTGCTTTCTTATTGCTATGTATCTTTTGCTGCTCTATAGTGCATTTCCATGTGACAAGAGGCCAGGGTGTCATTCTTCACACACCTGCTGATATCAAATGGATTATCCTCATGTTTTTATAACATCCCTCCAACAGGGAAAAAAAAAGAGAGCTGTAGATATGGAAGCACTTGGCTTTGATTTTCAGGCCAGCTCAAAACAAGACCCCATCGTGTAATACTGGACATCTGCAGTTTCAGAGGAGGAATTTTTAATTTTTCAGCTCTTTTCCTTCACATCCCCAAG
>NW_009944897.1:96243-98133 GCF_000696875.1 Nestor notabilis
AACAAATCTGGCTGCTTCTGAAGCCTGGTTAAAAACGGCCGTGAGGGTAACCAACTGCCCTGTCCTGCCTTCATTCTTTGGCTGGACTTTCCGGTGTGTCTGACCAAGGTCAGTCAGATGTCTCCTGGGTTAGCATAACCAGTTCACCCTAATATATGTTTATTTAGCTCTGGTGCAGTTTTTCATCGATTTTTCAATTACCAGAAGAGCCAATCTCGTTTTGTCAAACAGGTTTACAGCACTTCTAAGAAGCTCAGTCTATATTTAACCTGTGGCCTATTTTCAGTGTAACTTAGCACAGGAGAAGGTGAACTCCAGCCTCTTTTCCTCTTCTACTGGTCATTTCTGGAGGCAATCTTAGAGTTATGTCACTTAGCGCCAGTGTCCCATCTCTGTGGGTTGGGGACAGCTCTGGCTTCTGTTGGCACCAACTCTAGATTCTGAACAGCAAATTCATAGCACATTTTTGCCTTGAGTGCTTGTCTCACTGTTTTGAAGTCTTGTTTTCTGGCGTGCTTCAGCATAATGTAGTTGCTTCCCAAATTGTACTTATTGCTGAATGCGACAAGTGCTGTGTACCTGTGCCTTGCAGAGTGCATGGACATTGTTAGCCAAGATGTGCTGTGAAATGGTCTTCAGACAGAAGACAGAAGTAGCCTCTCTGTGATTTTGGTGGTGTTTGTGGTTTTTTTTCTTTCAGACATTTAATCAAACTTCCTTTCCTGTTAGCTTCAGAGCAAATTGTTTGTTGGTTTGGGATTGATTGGGGTTTTTTTTAGCAAACTCCGCTTTTTGTGTTGACAGTGCTTAACGGAAAGCTTTATAGAGCACATTAATCAGTTGTATTAATGGGTGTTGAGTCTGTGGGTTTTCATTGCTTGAATTGGTGTGCATTGACATAAAGCTTGTAAGCCCTAACCGCGTAGTTTGAGGTGCTGTGCAAACACATACCACAGAGACTGTCCCAGCCACAGAGCACTTATCTACTCGGTGTTACAGTTTTGCACATGTAGACCAAATTCTGCTCTTGTACACATGGCAAAAAAATTACACTGGCTGACTCTAAGAACCAATCCTTGTCTCAATTCATTTCATCCAACTTGACATTTGCAGCCGAGACATGCTATTTCCTTTCTTGTCAAGAAAGTAGCCAGATATGATGCCTTCTTTTTGTATTCCTTTGCCCTTGTCAGGACTGTTTTGCCTCCTCTTGCTTGGTAGTTTAGATGTTTGAGGCCGTGTTTTGAACTTGATGGTTCTAAGTGCTTCTCCCTCCTTGTTACATTTTGCAGGCGCTGGTCCGTCTTCCTCCTCACATTTCACAGTGCGATGAAGTCTTCAGGTTCTTCGAGGCTCGCCCAGAAGACCTTAACCCTCCAAAAGAGTAAGTGCTGTGACGGATTTACAGTGCTGTTCAGTTCATTTTGACAAGCTGAAAATAAAAGGTCACTTGTTTTTATTACTGCTGTAGGTGTGGGAACAGATTTTGTAGCTTTCAAGCACTACCTAGAAAATGCCCAGCAATTACATACAACTGCATTGGGTGTGTGGAGGACAGGGGAGTCAAGCAACCCTCAGACATGATTTTCAGCCATTCTCCACCCACCTTTGCATTGTTCCTTGCTGATGGTTCTAATGGGGGAACCTCCCCTGGCTTGTGAGTTTTACCTGATAATTATCACCAAAGAGTCATTTAGTTCTCAAAAGCATTGGCTCAGCAGCAGGGGGAAATCCTGCCAGTAAGCACTTGGCTTATAATTACCAGCTGCTTCTTTAAATGTACTCCTGCCCAGAGATACTTAGTTATCTGAAGGGAGCAAGATTGTGGTCCAGATCCAAAATTGTCTCTGGAGAGTCTATTCTTCCTCAGCAGGCAGCCAAGGAAAGGCT
>NW_009944897.1:98164-116445 GCF_000696875.1 Nestor notabilis
GAGTTCCCATTGAACACAGAACAGAATCGTAGCCTTTACCTTGGAGCAGACAGCCTGATTCATGCTGATGCAGTCAGGGTTCAGAGGACTAATTTATCCAGGGAAGGCGTTGGCAGGAGGGTATTTACAAGCAACTGCGTTGCCTTGCCTGATATTTCCTTTTCTCCTTCATAGCAAACAGGATATATTTTATTGTGCTCTGCAATAAGATTTTAACTTGGTCCCATTGTGTTTTGTGCTGCTTTGTTGCACAATTTGAAACTTGATTGCAGGCTGTGTTACCGTAATTTGCTTTCTCCAGTGTTGGCACAGCCCATTGGGTAAGCGGAAATGGATGTAAACCTTTTGGGGTTTGGGCACTTCAGTGCACGCAAACCTGTAGTTAGCAGAAAGATCTGTATTGGCTTCAGCTGCCTGTTCCTATGCTGGTTGAGAGGAGAGGACCTTTGCAGTTTGACTTCCCAAACTTTGTCTCTGGCACATACATGATACAAGGGGATGTATTAGCATTAGTACTAAAGAAAACACTGCTAATATAGCTTAGAATGAAGTCTTTTGGGTTGTTCTGTTGTTTTTTTTTTTTTTTAATGAGAAAAGTACTTTTTAAATCAAAGGTTGGAGGGAAAAAAAAGCTGCTTTTTTATTTTTTAGCCAGCTTTGTTTTAGAAAAATGTCTGGGATGAGTAAATACAGCTGCATATTCATTGTTAAACTGCCAGCTTCGAAAGCATTGCAGCAGCATATGGTTACACCTGCTGACCATCACAGTTTCCATTTAGGGTCTGTAAGAAGGTCTACAAAGTTTGCTTGATCCCACAACACCTCCCTGGTGCAAGGGGACATTCCCTTGTGCCAAGCAGAAACAGACACTCAGAGGAGGCATGAGGTCCCCAGGGTTATGAGATAGTTCACCTGAAGGATCTGAACTGGACATTGCAAATCTGTTGTTTAAGACTCATGGTTGATTTCTGTACTGATATGGACCCTACAGCATTACACCTGAGTAAAACAGAGTCAGGACTGGACCCCTACAAGGCAGGGAATGGGGACCAAGGCACATCCCTAGGCTGGCACTAGCCATTATGGCTTTCTTTACCCTCCTACAAGTCATTGGGGGCCTTCTACTGAGCTCCCTGTTCAACAGCCTTGCAGCAACTTTCAAGTTATCCATTTGCTGCCCCCCCCCAGAAAAAAACAAAAAAGACTAAATGTTCTCAGCTCAAGCCTTGCATCTTATTCCAACCTAGTAATAAGTGTGATTTATTTCCCTGGAAAATGTAGAGCAATAACCTGATTAAATCTCACTTCACTAATGTCTGCAAGACATTAATCTAGCTGGGTTTAAACAAATCCTACCTCGTCTTCTGTAAGCAAACAGATCTTAGGGAAGGTGTCTAAGGTTTCTGCTGGGAGCGCTTCACAAAAGATGTATTGTTGAAACTGAAGATTAGTCTCTACAAAAAGGTGATGCAAATGCCAACAGAAACATCTTAGTGTTTTTCTTCTGTGGACTGAGGGGGGAAGGGAGGAGATCTGGGGCTCACTGGACCACTGTGTAGGGTCCAGAGGAAGGACACCTCCAGGGTGATTCTCAGTCTCATTGCAGGAAGGAACATGATCACCCAGAGAAATCCCCAGTTTATTCCCTCATTTTGCTGCTCTGCCAAGCCCCTACAGAAACAGTAAGCTAATGGTGCCCAAGCCCTATGCATTCAGCCTTTCCCAGACTTCATGGTCCATCTCACTGGGAGTGGTAGCCTGAAACAACATCTAGACTACCCTTACTATCTTATCTATTTCTTCAGCTGCTTCTTTTAGCCCTCAGTACACAGGTGGCTTATATATTGATATATCAGCATAGACATGGCATCCGGTTGTTTGGGTTAAAGTGAGGGACTCAGCCACCAAAGGATGGCAGAATGGAGTAGCTTGTGCTCCTTCAGGTCTTCTCTCTATGCACAGTGAGATGGTCTTTAGTTTCATGATCACCTGCTCTGTTTTCCTGCAGCAGCTCAGTCTCATAAGACAAAGCCTGACCTAGAGTTTAATTAACTAATTTTCAGGAGGCATTAATTGACTAATCCCATGGGCATTTGGGTTGTTGAGCCTGGAGAGTCCATTGAGTTATTGCATGTCTGCAGAGGAGTGACTGAGCACGTGCTCCCAGCCAGAAAAGCATGGAAGCTTTAACTTCGAGGGAGAAGACACAAAGAAGTCTGGTTTACCTTGCAGCAGATGAGCAGAGAGGCATCCATGCCCTTAATGGCTGAGCTATGACTTACAAGGATGCGCTTGCAGTAATTCAGCTGCAAAGCCGTGCCCTTCACTTCTGCTCTTGTTGTTCTTAAAGAAGCCAACATCTTCCTGTAGTCCCTTAGGCACTTTTACAGATGTGTTCCCAGCTTCTTCCTTATAACTCTTCATCTGCCCTACCCTTGCTTCCTCTCTGCTCCTGTGTACTGTCCTCTCCAGGTTATGCTGTGTTTGGCTTGCAGGCTGCTCCCTACAGGGTCATTTCCTACTGCTGCTGTGCTCCTGTTGCCTGCAGTGCTGAGCAGCATGCAATCCAGCTGTAATAAAAGCTGGGCTTTCCCAACATGGTTATAATCCAGCCAATTTGTTTGGTTAGATTCGCAGCTTAGGTTTTTTGTTTCCTGTTTTGATGATGGTCCAGGCCTTCGAGTCCTGTGACAATAGGCAGAAGGTATTCCTTTCAGCTCCATTAAGCCTCTTCTGGGTACAGCAGCTTACAGGCAGATAGCTGGAGAGATGTCTCAAGAAATCACAGTGTTTGAACCAGCTGACAGTCTCCTCTGAGTCTTGC
Organism: Nestor notabilis; assembly: GCF_000696875.1. NCBI lineage: Eukaryota > Metazoa > Chordata > Aves > Psittaciformes > Psittacidae > Nestor > Nestor notabilis. Next base: position 100,989 of record NW_009944897.1, read on the forward strand.
TTCTGCTAGTGGAGCTAGCTCCAGGTCAGCTAGCTCCCAGCAGCAGGTTTCCTTCATGCTGAATTGGAGACACCATAGTGGGACAGAAAATCCCGCTGTGGGATAGTCTGGAATCACTCTTGGACCATTTCACATGGTGAAATCATGGCCTTTGCAACATGTTGGGAGCGCTGATGGACAAGGCAAGGTTTGGAACTCCAGTGCCAGTGTTCCCAGGGCAGCTGCTTCTGCTGCTCTCGCTGCACTCTGCTAATTAGCTGCAGAGAAATCAAGCTTCAAGCCATCAACTCTGGTACAGGAGGAGTGGTTTTCAACTGTCTAGCTTTGTAGTATTTGGAATTTTAGTGTTTGAGCAAATGCATATATAGATATAGGCAAATGGCTGGGCTTATGTCATTTATCATGCCCATGTAAGGACCAGATCCTGCATTGCTATGGGAGAAGATACTGTGAGAAGGAAGTGTACTTTCAGTTATCCGTTATTCTAAGTTAAAACATGGTGTCACTGAAAGCCATTCATTTACTAGATACTTCTGTTAATAATTATAATTACTGATAACTAAGCCAGAGCTGGATTAATTTCAGACTTCTACTGGGGATTTAAATTCAAGGCTAAGGTCAGGCCAGGGCTCATAGTCAACAAACAAAACCATTTTTTTAATGATTCTTTTTTACTAGAAATAACATGAATTCCCAAAGAGTGGGATTAATCAAGTAGACATTGCATATGGTCTGCTGCTTTTAGAGCTTTTTTGCAGTTAGGTTCAAAATATCACAGCCAGGCCACTCGTGGGAGTTTGCTTTTTCTCTCTGTGCCTGGATACAGTCTAAAAAGCAGAGAAAAAGCCAAGGATTCAGTTCTCCAGTACTCCCCCTGCAGAAATGCATGCAGGCTCAAAAGAGATTTCTGTTTAAACCACCACTTATTATATATTAATAACTGAATTTAAATCAGTTCTCAGTATCTAAGAGTGTATTTTCTGTAAGAATCGTAAGGTGATGTTCAAAGAATATGCAAATCCAGGAAAACTAGGGAATTTATAAGGTATCTGACATAAGATTATAAGGGATGATGCAGAAAACTCTCTTAATGCTAAGGTTGCCTATACTGAAGAATAGAAATGCTTTGTTGTTGTCTGTAGCCATGAACTTTACCAATCATATCTCTATTGCATAAATACTGGTGTAACACTCAGATGCTCAGCTGCCAGGCAGCCACTGTAGAATGGAAGCTGGATTCTCCCTTTATTCTTCACGTACTACAAATTTCTGTTAAGGAAACTGGAGAGAAGTTGGCAGGGTAATGCAGTGGCCATCTTAAGGAAGCATGCTCTAGTTTAGGAGTCTACCAGAGCTAAAGCACAGTTCCCTAGTACACTTTTTTCTATCCATAAGCATGACTGTGTTTACATATGATTATTTCTGTCTCTCAAATATATTTTTACCTACCCTGTAATAACAATTCAACTACCTATTGGTAGAGGAGGAAAAATTTTCATCTGTAAAATATTATATTTATTGTGATTTGTTATGCAAATATTTAGTCTTCTCTTTCTCCCCTTATATTTCACTTCTATTCATCCCTTTAGAACTGTATTTTCCAACACACTTGATAGTTAAGTCTCTGAGCAGATGTGCTATGAGGAAAGCTGTCATTCTTTGTTTGTAGTTGCTCTTTCTTACAGGACTTAACTGTACAGATAATTTGCACATCATTGAGGAATGTGGTCAGCACCATTTTATGACAGTCGGTGTTAGTCTGCACTAGCCAGTGGTATTCTCCTGCTTGAGCAGGGAGGTTGGGCTAGATGACCTCTGGTGGTCCCTTCCATGCGCAACCGTTCTGTGACTGTTTTGTGACTGCTCAATGCACACACTTAGTTAGGGAAATTCATTCTACCTAAAAGATGTAGAAAGGAAATTAATTTCCCGAAGAAACAGAAAATCAGAGAAAAGATGGAAGTTTTATTTTTATGTGATTTGTCAGCTGGGAAGTAAATTGTAAAGCACGGAACAGGAAAAGCTCTGAATAAGATGGTGGCAGGGTAAGGCACTTAAGACCCGCTGTTCTGAAGGGAAGAAGTTAATGTTTTCAAAGAATGATTTAATCACCTTCACTGAGATTTGTGTAACTAAGGATGCAATGGCCTGTTAGGGCTGTGTTTGCCAAAAGCCTCGCTTGGCTACTCCTAATTAGTCATCCAACTCTCACTGATGCCAGTTGGAATTAGGTACCACGGCTCTTTGAGCATCAGAGTGTAGTAGAGCACGTGTGTTTGGTTTTTCAAATGTGCTTGGTTTGGGGCTGTATTTACTAGAAATATTTGGCCTCAGCACCTAAATTTGACATTAAAATGGATTTTTGGCTTCTAAATAACAGGAAGTGCTTTACAGTATCCTGCTTATAGTGTGGGACTGTTACAAATCTGTGGCTGAGAGGTCAGGCAGCCTTGTGCCCCAAAAATAGAGTGAAGTGTGGCTGATTCCTAGTTGTGCCCTCTCTGACCTGGAGAGCAGGAGCTTAGTCTCTGGGACCCAGCTGTTGTCAGATGGGGCTCTAGATACCCCAACAGTGTACGCTGCCTTTCATCAATGCCTATTAAACCCTTCTTTGAGAAGGTCTCACTTGGAGATTGTTATCTCTTAAATAAACTAAGGCAATGCAGGGATGGAGGAGACTCTAGGAATGGAAAAAAGGAAATAACAGATGCATTACTTGTCGTCTTCTTTACTTTCACATGGGACTTTCCATTTTGTTTGCAAGATATAAATGATTTAGGCTGGAATATCAAATTGAGGATATTGAAATTTGCTGCTGGCTGCAGCATCAGTGATACCAGCAAATAACTCAGCCTTCCTGAGAGAAGATTTGAATCTTTTAGCTACTTATCCAGAAAATGAAAAAAGAAATTCTATGTAGGTAAATATCAAACAATAAACCAGGGGGAATGGAAAGAACGTTAAATGAAATAGGTTCAGCAACCACACAAAAAAGATGTAGAAGAATGGCAGTTGGAACAGCAGACATTACTGTTGTTACTGTACTGCAAGAGTTTTTACTCCTTGCCTTGAATATCACATTTGGGTTTGCTTTGTGGGTCTGACTGTGAAAGGACACAGTGCTGAAAGAAACAAAGATAGTTTTTAATGTACTGACAGTCGGCTCCAGCAGCCAAGTGCACAGAAATAGCTTTTGCCTGGGTTGGTTATGAGCATGCTGCAGGGTCTAAAAGCAGAGTGCTGTCACGGGCACAGGATGGATTAAGAATAACCAGACTTATCCAAAATCCATCAGAATGTGACCGAGAGATCAGAGCCGTGCCGACATGCGGCTGCTTCAGCAGTGGCACTGGACACTGCCTTGTTAGGGCTAAACACAAGTGTAGTGTCAGTGCTAGTCAAAGGTTATGAGCGCAAATTCAAGACATTGTGTTTTCTTTCCCTGTAGAAGGGTTGGGAGTGAAGAGGTGTTTTGAAATGTGGAGAGGTTGCCTTTGGAAAAACTAAACGTCAGGTCGTGTTGGCTCGAGGGCCTTTTTCCCGTCCAGTAATTTTTGTTCATATCCTAAAGGAACAATCACAGCTGGAAATTTGCCAATGCCTATTTTATAAATCAGAAAGTGATAGTTTGCTTAATGTTTAACTTAACCCATAAAATTGCTTCCTTCCGGAGAAGAAAAGTTTAGTGGTTAGTGCAGGGGATTGCAAAATCTGCTCCTTACTGTCTCATTGATTTATTTTGTGATGTTAGAAAGGCCTCTCACATCTCCTGTATGCATCTGCAGTATGATTGCAGAGATACGGTTTCAGAGATTTGCAAAGAGGATTTGAGGTAAAGAAACCCTGGTTCTTCTATAATATAATTCAAGAAATGACCAGTTAGAAAAATAATTTGGTTTTAAAATCCTTAGTCAACATTAGAAGAAACATTACTTCCAAAATCTGTCAGGAAAGCTTGTTCTGCTGGTGCTTCTATGTGCGCAACCAGTTAGGGAGCCAGAAGAACAAATTTATTCATCTGGCAATGGAGGAAATGTGGGCTAATGAGGCAGGATTGGAGCAGAACCAATAGCTGGATTCAGAGGTTATCAAGCTTGTTGGGAAGGTTTCAGGGCACCTGTTATCCTTGAGCCCACACTTGTAGAAATATTTGGCTCAGCACCACAGGATCTTCCAAAAGTCTCTGTTTAAAGCTGTGCTGCTTGCCCCAGAATAGAGTCAGCCCATAGGGTGGTATCACTCATGCTGATAAACGCTGAAGAGATCTTTAGGTCCATGCAGAAAAGAAGCATCCGGTCCTGCTGTGCTTTGTGGATAAGCCTGGAACTGAGGAGAGGAAGAGGGATGGGGACTTCCTCTTCTTATCTGGAATTCTTGTTCTGGTGAGCCCCTGCTAGCAGGTTAATTGCATTGACTGTGATGTCTGTCACTGTTGACTTATGATCTGCCAGGCAGGATGAGATGGGGTGGAGTTTTCATTAATATGACCAAATTGAACATAGACTGTCTTTTCCTGTGTGTCATGTCTGAAAAACAAGAATATGCAGCTTATGTTACAACTATAACTATATTGAGGAGAAAAATCTAGCTTGTCATAGCTATGTCTATATTTAATATGGTTGCACTATTGTTTAATTAAGAGCTTTTTCCACTCTGAAGAGGAGGGTACGAGGGGCAAGTGTACTTAATGGGATGTTTGCTGCCAGGGTGATAAATTATGCCTCAGAGGTGCCTTGGGTCAGATGGGACTTTTCAGTGCTCTGCACTTCCTATTGTTCATTGCTGTGTAATTTTGACATTCCTTATCTAGAGAGTTCCATTATTTTTAATGCTGTTGAGGATCAGTAGCCTTGCTGGTTATAAAAAAGAGTGTTTTTCTCATGTACACATGCCTAGTGCAACCCTATATGTGATTCTGAACAGGTTGAGGGCAATGTAAGACATCAGGCTGTACTATATGTTACTAGGGAAGGCATTGCTTAAAATGTGTTTTAATGCTGTTGACTACAGGCCAGATGGAGTTGACATCTCACATTTATTTAACATGGAGCGTTTCTGTCTAAACACGAGGAAGTAGAGGTGATGTTCCTCCATAAAAAGGACTTTGAACTCTGAGAGTCTCTGGTACTGCCCTTAGCATCCAGCAGTTGCCACTGAAGAAAGAGCAGGAAGCATAAGCAACCGAAGTGCTGAACAACAGGTAAAGCAAGTCAGGTCTCTCTGGAGAGCCACCGCCTCCTGCTTTGGGTCAGGATGAGAGCTGGGCTTCCTTTCTGGCTTGGCTATATCATAACAGCACATTAGACAATTACTGTTTGGTGGACCTGACTTCACCTGCTCACCCCATGTCATCAAAGGGTTTGTGCTGGAAAACCATTACATACACAGGGCTTGGTCTTTTGTGTCCACAGTTTTGCATTCAGCTCTCAGTGCTGTTGCTGTTTAAAGTCTTGTTTGTAGGAAGCCTGGAAAGAGAAAAAAACCATTTGTGGCAATAGTCAACCATCCCCTGGAGTGCTGCATGTGTCCGAGACGATCTGTTTTGCGCTGTCCTTCTGCCTCTTGAGGAATGAGGTGCCTTCTTTAGGATTTAGGATGTATAAAAAATAGCAGACCTCAAGTGGCTCTGGCTGTAGGAGCCGCAGTGATCTATTGGTGGATTCATTTCCACCCTTTCCATCTTCTTGACTGGTCTGCAGCTGACTGTCTTTCATGCATGCTGTTCCCAGAAACACAAGCAGAGGATCAAATAACAACATGTTTTGACTCCAAACTCTGGAGTCACTTATCATGTTATCAAAGCTTTTGATTTAATTGAAATTTCACAGATAACCCTAGACCTGCTTTCAAGTGCAGACTCAAGTGCCAGTGGAAATTCAATTAAAACTTACCACCACCACCACTTTTTAATGCTTGCATTTTGTTTGAGAGGTTTATGGAAAGGATTTGCTACTGCTTATCTCAAACTAGAGCTGTGTGTCTGGATTCAAAGATAGCCTTTGTCTTTGGGCCACTTTCTTTTTCCAGTTATGCCAGAGTTTGATTGGAACAACCTCACTGACAGTAATGGACTATTAGAGATTGACTCTGATGTAAGGATTGCAGAATTTGTTGTGTTAGAAGTAGAATTCTTTCCTTGTTTCCATTCACATCTCTTAAAACAATTGGCCTAAGCTCAGGAAAGATGTTCGTTTAAACAGACCTCAGATATATTCTGAATAGGGGATTGACTGTGGCTTTGCAATACTTTAGTCTAATCTAATAAAAGCTGGTTATTTGCTGGATTCTTGCAAGCTGTATTTGCTTCCCAGCTCCAAGGAGTTTTAATAGCCACTCCAGTAATGCTGACTGCAGTGCACTGCGGTGAACCTCAGAACATTGTATATGTCTGATTACATTTGCTTTCAATTACAGTCTTGTGGGTTTGAAAAATCAGAGCAGTTCAGGCTCATTTGGGAACCACCGCAAAAGATCACTAGTAACCTGAGATACCCAGTGCTTGAAAATATAAAAGAAGAAGAAAATGTTGAATGTTGGGGGCCAAAAAATGTCTATTTTGTTTTTTGAGAAGAGACCTATTGCAACAACTGTGAGGTTAAGATGGCAGGGGCACCATATCTAACAGATAAACCTTTTCCTTTCCCATCCAAGCATGCTGGGAATGAAGTGTGAATGATTCATACCAGAGGCAGCATTCATCAGAGACTTGAAGCTGTCCTGGTTCACCAGTGAATTAGCGATGTTGCCATCTTTGCTGCTCCCTGTTGGATAGGTTGCTGGTCTTTGTCCTTTTACTGATGATGAGAACCTCACCAACGTTGTCCTCTCTTGCTGGGGCAGCTGTAGAGTTCTTGAGGATGTTAAGTTTAAATTAATCTTATTTCCATCAAAATACAATATCTTGTGGAGTTGTTGATTATCCTTCAAATCTGGCTAAAAGAGGAGCTTTCTTTTAATGAAAATGTTTTTCCAATAATGAACCTCTCAGTTCCTGTTGAAACGTGGTCTCAAAACACAGAATTTGGGTAGTTTTCATCAGCCCTACTGAGCAGCAGGATGGCTGTAGAATGAAGAGACATGTACATCCTGCAGATGGCTTTGCAGATGACGCCTTCTGCTGTGGTGTTCGGGTCCCTGGGTGCTGCATGGCTGGGACTTGATCTGCCATTCACAGTGCTGCATTGTGTCTGGTCCTGCCTAATGCCTCACTCTTCCAGCTGTGGGAGAGCATCAGTCATGTGGCCAATCCCTTTTCTTCCTGCCAACATCTGGCAAGCAAAGAAAGGGCTCATGAACACATTAAAGATCAAGCCCTGGCACAGCACTTTGGGGGTTTGGGGCATTATGAATTATTTGCTAAACGAAAGAGGAGCGGGGAGGTTTTCACTGTGTTAAAGCCCAGCCACAGCACTGTCCCATCAGCAATGGTGAAGTGAATTTTCACCCCAGGTGGGGAGAATCATTTCAGCTATTCTGAACTTAGGACCAAAAGGTGGGGTGTAAGGCTGTCATCAACCCCCTGAAAATAATGGCGAATGCAAACAACGTGCAGATTGAGTAACTAGGGTAGCTTTGTAGTGGGGACCAGTATATGTTGCATGTGGGTAACAAAGCTGAACACTTTCCTTTCTGTGGTCCCAAAAGTGAGGTTCTTCAACCGGCACAAAACCTTTACAGTCCCTGTCTCTGGTAGGCTAGGTGCTTGAGGCATCTTGCTCAGTCTGGATTCGTTCCTTCACCTCCATACATGCCTTTATAGTGAAGCGAAGAGCCAGGGGCAACTAGAGAAAGCTGCAAGACTCATTCACATCCCTGAAAACAGCTTTAAACTCTTCCAGCAAGAGGTCAGTGGAAAAGTATCTTATTGTTTGCCGGGTTGTCTCAATGCACAAAGCAGAGCTCTGTTGGACACGCACTAACAATGTTATTGATGTTCATGATGCATCAGTGTCATCCCCTGAGGGGAGGAGGAACCCCCAGCGGCTGAATTGCACAGGCCATACCAGCTAATGAGATGCTCTTCTTGCCAGGCCTGACAAATAAGCTTCTGTTAATCTTCATTGTTATTGTTTTCATGCTCATCCGTGTGTTTGGGAGGGGGTTGTTTTAGGGATGCTTGGCTGAGGTATGGCAGGATGACCCATGCTAGCTAGCAAGCAGGCTCCAAAGGTGAGCTGGGACTTTAAGAGGCAGCTCAGCAGATGAGGAGGAAGCCTTGAATTCCTTCAATAAAGTAGTATGTTGGAGCGTGTAGTTGCAAGAAGTAAGAGTTCTGCAGAGGACAGAGATAAAAGGAGGCTTTCAGGCAGGAGAGAGGATTCCTGCCTTTTCCAGATGTAGCATTTGCATTTGGAGGAGAACTGCCAAAAGGCCAGGCTGATGAAGGATGCTTTGTGATGCTTCCAGCCTACAAAAAAACCACAGTGCTTTGAAAGTTAGGTGCTTTTGGATTATTAGGCAAGGGATGAAATAAGCATCGTAAGATCTCTTTCCACCTCTTCTTGTGGAAGCCCAGTCTTCAGCGCATTATATAAATATGGCCTTTTTTTCTGCATTTTTGGTCTGCTTTCTTTTAAGGATTTTTTTTTTCTTGCCTCAATCATTTATCGTCCTCAGAAATCAGAAAATTTTGTCCATGTGCGTTTATGACAAGTCTTTTATATTTATTTTTTTTGTTGACGGGCTTATGAGCTACTGAGCCCTGGTTTACTGCCCAATAAGCCCTGATCCCTGGCAGGATAAATAATGTTTGTGAGAGAAGATTGAATTAATATCAGCAAACAGAGAATTTTTGGCTTTTACAAACAAATTTTGCTTTCTGCCATGATTGTCTCTATCCTGATATGCGCTCAGAAAATCTCCAATCTTATCTCTGTTTCAGGTACGTTCAGTTCACATATACTTACATGCCAGAGAACTGTATAAGTAGAAGATGTGAGAGTATGAGCTCTCTTAAACTGATAAATAAGTCTCAGTTTAAGAGAGCACTGACCAAAAATAGACCATTTAACAGCTTGGGGTTCTAATGGTCCTTTGAAATGTTCCTGAAGAAGTTTTGCCAGTCATGTCTGCTGCTTCTGTTAAGGCTTTATTTCTAAAAGATCAAAGCAAATTCCTGATTTTGAATGAAGTAGGATACAGCCCTACAGAAACATATGTCAGAAACATTTCACCTTCAGAGTAATGCACCTAGATAACATTAAACTTGCTGTCAGCCTCATCTTGAGAGTGGACTTCCTCCTCCAAACATTTATGTGCATGAGTAGTTTTCTACACAGTGAATAACTGTATTGAATTCAACGGGAGCACACGTGCACCCAGAATTATTTGTGTGTGTATTCATGGATATGTTTGTTTGATGGGAATGAAAAATTCTGGAGAGGGCTGGGATATAAAGGAGGTTCATTCACCAGTAACCCCCTCTACAAATCATATTAACTCTTCTCTCTTGCCTGGAGATGGACACGTGTGGAGTACGTGCGCACAGGCTTTGGGGCCAACAGAACAAACTTGACTTGAACTAAGTCACCAGCTTTCAAGGGATAGTGCTTGGTAACATCTGTTCTTGGAGACTCCTAAACACAGACGTCACACAGCAAAACCACCAGAGAGATTCTGCTGGCCTGAACATGTAGAGGTTTTATATAACAAATAATTTATATACACCCTGAATGCACTTTTTATACATTTATTTTTACTAAAATTTCATAAAGAAAACAGAAAACGGCTTGAAATCAATTAGGTATAAATCTTCATCTGCATCTTTGAGGGGACCTTTTAATTGTATAGCTGTAAAATCAATGGAGCACCAAGACAGTCTCCACAAGGGAGTGCAGCCACTCTTGGACAAAGCAATAAGCACAAGGATATGCAGAATACCTTTCTGTGGCTGTACTTGCTGTAAAATCCTGTCAGATACCATTCTCACTGTGATTTGTTCTCTTCAGCTCCATGATAAGAGGGAATTCAGCCATCAAACAAGGTTTGACAGGTCTCACTCCTGAATAAAGGACTAGGCCCTTGTAAGCTGCCTAGAGTCTTGTATTTTGCATACATATATAAATGTTTTACTAGACATTTTTAAATTGTTCTTTGTTCTTATCTCTTACTTTCTTTTTGCTTTCTTACCGTCCCTGACTGCATCAATTTCTCTGCCTCATATTGACATCTTTTCTTGTGTCATTAAACTGTATCTGGGGTTTTATTATCCTTACATCCCTTGGATATTGTTTTTTGCCTTCTTAATATGTTCTGTCCTGTTCTGTCCAATGCTTACCCTAGGATTGCTACACTCATTTCTATTTGTCCCACTAGTACTCTGTAGGCTGGGTTTATTTACTTTCTGATGTATTTCTTTCATCACTTTCTCTCTTTCCCGTATCTTTTCACCTGTAGTCTCACATAAGAGATAACAGGTGATAAGAGTGTCCTGGACACAGGCAAGATCCTAAGGATGAGGTTATGTGTGCCCTTTCTGCCTTGTAGAAGTTGCCCTGTCACTGGATTTGCTGCTAGTATAGACTACAGCCAGGACAAGCCAGTCTGGAGCCATAACAGGAATTGGGAGAAAGCCCTGCGCCACACACATGTTATGCTCAGGGCAAGGGTCTATCCTCACCTATGTTAGCGGCCCTGATAACTAACCCTCAGCAATACGGGGAAACCTTCTCTTTTGCCCCACTAAAGGCAACTTCTTTCAGGAGAAGTCATGGAAACCTCACCTGGCAGAAATAAAATCATCAAGGTCTTGTGCTGGTTTGTAACCTGTAATCTTTATAGAAGTTGTCTCTGTGGTCTGCCAAGCAGAAATTCGTCATCTCTGGCCTGAAGTTACTGGGTAATGAATGTTCTGTGGTGGATAAGGCGGGCTGGGTTTTCAGTCTGCAGGCATGGAGAGCTATGAGCTAACCCACAGCACCGCTGAACCTTTTCTCTCTCCCCTACTTCTTCATTTTCCCATGACCTTAGGAAAAAAAATAAAAATCAGCACTTCATAGGTCTTATTTTTATTCTAAATCACACTTTATGGAACACAGTTTTAATACTGTACGGTGCGTGTTTAATGATGTCCATATGGGTTTGTGGGTACAGGAATTAAATACGTAACGGTTCACGATGACATAACACGGAAATGCAACTCCTGCAGTGCTGGTGTGTAGGCTGTAAAGGGTTATTAATAAAAATGAAGGTTTTAAATAGAAAACAAGCTTAGCAGCACCGTTTTGGCCTCAGGCCCATCTCTGAGTGATGGGAAAAAAAAGAGGCTGGAATATATGGTCTTTCCTCAATACATGAAAATAAATACATTTTACCACCATCCCCTGCTAAACGTTTCAGAGAGAAAGCTGCAGGCCTGATGCATGGCATCTCTCTTCAATCAGAGCCTGAGCTCAGGGAGGTCTGGAGGGGATATTTCAGCAGGGCGCAGAACACATCAAACAAATACTAAGGGGCAGATTGATGCCTTAAGATTATTAAAACGGGGTAAGGCCACAGTGTTTTGATTGGCAAAACCTTTCAACAGTTGGACATTAGTGTTTCAGAAGAGCAAACCGCTCTGTTTGTGGGTGAGCCAGGAAAATAACAACTCACACAGTTTGGGGGAATGACCTCAAGGAAATCCCATCCTGTCTTGTAACCAGAGTTGCTGCATCAGTAAGCCAAGGAAATTACATAATGCGCCTATTAATATTATAGGCAAACAAAAGCAAGCTTACTCTTCTGTGTTCAGCCTTGTCCTGTCTGCAGTTGGCCCATATCTTTTGTTTTAAGTCTTCAGAATAAATGAGATGGCAGTAGATGAATTGCTGAGCAACTACCTCTGAAGATGCTGTGCCTGAGACATCTGTCATTGATTCCCCACCAGTTGTTAGTGACAGTAACTGTGTGGGCAGCAGCAGCAAAACCTGAATGTGGTCCTTCTCTTGGCTGGCTCTTTTTGCTGGAGTTTGAGGTGGTCCCAGAACAGAACACATGGATAAACACACCCAAACGAACTCTAGAGTCTGTGGCGTGGGATTTTCCATGTTGCAGACATGTCTAAATTACCACCAGGTTGTAGTCCAGGACAAGGTTAATGCTTCACAGCAGTTGCATGATGATCGGGATGTGCCAGAACAAAAAGTGATCCTGTCCTGGTTTCTGTGTTGTGAAATCCCAGTACTCCCAACTGTATCCTTCTGCTCCTCCTGCAATCTTCTGTCTTCTCATGTTCTTCCGCTCCAGCACTTACCTCAGCCCATCCTTGCACCTCTAGATCCTGGCAGACAGCAAATGGCCATGGAGGATGCAGTGGGAATGCAGGAGGAGTAAGACTTCCCTGCTTTATCTGGTGCTGTCTGGGGCAAATTCCCACCATTTGCTAGTTCCTTGGTGCCTCCAAATGTTGTTTGTTGTGACACGGACGTTGTTAGCTCAGTGGCCTCTGTCCAACCAACAGATACTTAACAGAGGAGAACTCAGCCCATTGTATAGAATTGCAACTCATTCTGTGTACATGGCATTGTCTTTTTTCCCTCCTGACCATAGCCAGGACAGTGAATAAAAATGTGGGAACGTGGAACAAAATACTCTCCCTGTGTGCCTGGTCCTGTGCTGCTGTGTTCACCCTTCAACCTCCTGGCTCAAAACCAAGATCCTCCTCTAAAAGTTAGTTAGAAAAACTACTCCCTGCTCATGTTCTCCCAGATGGATGGCTGGGCTCTATCACACAGGGCATGCTTCCACCCTCAGCTCCATCCTCTGGGTCATCTCAGGTACATCTCAAGTTTTTGGAAAACGATATAACATCTATTTTTCCAGATTTCTTTGTGCTGACAGATGTCAGTTGTTTGTCTTTTCAGAAATAGGTATTATATCTCTTTAAATAGCACAAACCTCATGGGAATGGGATTATTTTTGTCCCTAGCTGCCTATAATCTATCTTTTTCCTTTTTTTAGCGAAACCGAAATCTTCCCAGGGATTGTTCCTAAGAATAATACTGAAAAGAAAGCGTCATGTGAATCGTACAGTAGTAGTAATGGCAATAGTACCACATTGCCCTTCTATAGTGCTACCTCACCATAGACCTCAACATATGGCCCAAACATGAACCTGCTCTTTCAGCTTGACTGTGAAATACAGGTTTTATTTTAGAACTAGTACAGAAGTGGTTTTGAAAGGTCACCAGGGCTGGAACAGGAGTCACACATTCTGAATTTTAGCTTCATGTTGTGACTTTCAGCATACTTTGTTATTTGCTTTTGCAAACACCCCAAGCACACCAGCAGTTTGGCTTGCTGATATACAGCTCCCTGGATCTGCAGGATTGGGTCGACTTCCATATCAATTTTTGCAGAATGCTATATTTGAGGAAAATGTGGCAAAGAAACATTGAAGTAGTTTGCCCTAGGTTACAGTGGGACTAGGATTCAGGATGCCCTTAAATTCTCTGCTTCAACCACTGGCCCCCCCATCCTCCAAATGAACATACGCTCACCCCTTGCTTATAAGCATGTGAAGGGGAATCTTTAGCTCAAGATCGACCTCTTATCTTCCTGCCTCAAACTGTGGTCAGTTACCTCATCTAAAGTCACTTGCCTGAGATGAATAGCAAATACCTGTGCAGAAGAGATATAAAGACTAGTCCATGCTTCTTCATACACCAGGACAGCACGGGTGAGCTGTAGCTGTCATGTGGATGGAGCAGCTGCTTTTGTGCACACGCTCTGCCCCATGGCAGTACTGGAAAGGATCAGTGTGAGCATGGAGAAAGAGAGGAGCCTGATCGTTTCCTGGGTCTCCCTCTTCTTGCTCAGCAAAATCTCTGTAAGCACTGGAAGAACAGTCTGCTGTAGATGAATAAATTACTCAGGAGCCTGCACTCTGTTTCAGCTCCTGGCACATCAGTCCGTTTGTGGCTGCAGGCTTGGCTCCCTGTAACACTTGGCCAGATTATTCCACATGCTAGTCCTTTACCAGAGTCAGCCCTGCATGTTTCATGATGTCCTCTGCTCTCTGCTTTGGCTGTCTCCTCCACCATTTGTCCTCCATATCCCTTACTGCAGCGCTTGCTGATAGCTTGTGTTGGAGATGTCCCCAGCCCCACAGGGCCGTTTGCGCAGGGAGGTTTGGCTGGAGCTGTTTGAACAGTCAGGCAGCTGTGTAGTTTGGAGCTTGAGCAGAGCTTTCCTGGTCCAAGTTATCTTCCCAAGCGGGTAGAAGAGAGATGTTTCAAAAGTTCACTGCCCTTCTTGTTGGCTTTGTTTTCTCCCTGCCTGTCCCGTCCTGTGTTTCCCATCCCTAACTCTTGTGCCTGTTGACTTGTGAGCTAACACAAGCATATCCGACTCCCATAGACCTTTAACAGCCTGACCTCCCCCTCAGGAGCTACTAAGACTTCCCACTGGTGTGTGCACTGTTACCCACACCATCCTGGCCCTTACTTCAACACATCTTTTCCTCGCACAGGACCCTTTATTATTGTGTGCCTCCTCACTAGATTTTGCATTCACCAAATGTGTGGTCTTCACAGCAGTTCATACCATGCAGCAATCTCACCAGAGGCCCCTGCCCTGTCCTCCACTGGGGCCTCTGGTGCTGAAGATAGACCTTGTCCTATTGGAAAGCCATCCTTAAGCGTGCCCGTGCCAGTGGGTGAGAGAATGCATCCTTGCATATAGCTTTTGTTCTCAGTGCACAACCCACATCCCAGAGCAGCAGACAAACACAAGCAGCCTTTTTTTCTGCAGTTTAATAAGCAAAGCGGAGCAGTGCTTCTGAGCTGCAGCAAGGGCATCTTCACGTCCTGAGCCTCATGTAAGTAAATCCATCATCACGCTATAGCCTTTCTTCTGTATAACTTTATGTAGCAGCTTGTCTTAAACTTGTAGAAACATTTTCTGGGAAATTATGTGTGGGAGGTGGACAAGTCCTTCCATGTATTGCCAGCTAATCCGTAATACTTCCCTTTATCATAACAGACGAAGCAGGTTTCTCAAAAGCAGCATCTTGTGCTCTTTTCTCTCTTTCCTTTTGCTTTAAGTCTGGAGATGAGGTTCTCCCCTGGATGGGTTTCAGAGCACAAAATGTGGAGCCAGGAGCCCTGGCTTCTGTCTTGAGTACTGGATGCTGATGGCTATACAAAATCCTGCTTGTGCAGTATCTTTCTGAATTGGAAGGGGCTGTAGGTATGCAAAATACTGTGTTTAGCCATAAATGTTATCAAATGTAGAGGAGGCAAAAAAAAAAGTGTCACAAAATGCCCAAGAAACCAGGAAACTGGAACTCTTCAACTGTTCTTCACTTTGGGAAATAGAACTTTTACATCCCACCAGTGCCTTGCTCTCCCACTATACCGAAGTGCTTTGTAGCAATGAAAGCCCAAGGTTTTTGCAGCTCCTTGGGACAAAATGTTTGCACCCCCTGGGATCTGTCATCATTTCACACCTCTTCTCTTCTGCTGAACAATCACCGCCA
>NW_009944897.1:116476-174419 GCF_000696875.1 Nestor notabilis
CCCGCACGGGAAGTGGCACAGAAGACACCACATCATCCCTGTGAAGGAAAATCAGCACAAAAGTATCTTGGAATTTGGGAAAGCACAGCTCTCTGTAGCAGGGTGCATCTCCTCTTTAATGGAAATTGTCTACATTTTTTCATCTTTCCCTCTTTCTCAGTTTTACTGTGTGCTCTGGAGTGAAGTTTTGTTGTGCTACATTTATTTCTCCTTGCCAGGACTTTCTTTATGGCTTTGATTTAAACTAAGTCCAATCAGACACAGTGGAAGACCATCATGTTCCAGTGCTGGGGATGGGCTTTGGGGGCTGTTTATCTTTTTTTCCAAGGATAACAGCACATTTGTGTTTGTGTTGTGTGTATGTCTTGGGCTTACACAAAACTTAAGGATGTGATTCTGGTGGGTCATGCTGGCAGGTATCCAAACCCCGTAAATCTGGTCACTGTGCTTTTCCAAATGTTTATTGTGCTGTTTAAGCTTTTATGGGCTCTTGTGTGTATCACATATGATCTGAATAAATGTAATGCAGTATTGCTGTGCTTAGCTGACATGCAGAAGAGCCTCCAAGGGGATCATTAGAGCTGGGGCAGCCGTTACTGGTGTTTGGAGATGAGTTTCTTGGTTGAGCTTTGCAGAGTTGGTGGCTTCAGCCC
This sequence comes from Nestor notabilis, assembly GCF_000696875.1. Classification (NCBI taxonomy): domain Eukaryota; kingdom Metazoa; phylum Chordata; class Aves; order Psittaciformes; family Psittacidae; genus Nestor; species Nestor notabilis. The sequence continues at coordinate 117,130 of NW_009944897.1, forward strand.
TGTTCTGTTGGGTTTTAAATGCTGCTTGATCTGAGGTTGAAGGGGTAGAAATAAGAAGCAAAGAATTACAATTTCTTGGACTGAGTCCAGGATTCTTGCAGCAAATCTCCCCTTTTTGAAACTAATAAAAAGGCCTGGATTTTGCATGTATTTGCTGTCTTTCCTCTGTGCTGCTGCTGCAACAAGGTCTGCTCTGATGCCAGTGAGACTCAGGAGAAGCCTTTAAGGAATCAGTGGATGCATAGTGGAGCAAAAGTCACCCGTGTCTCTGTAAGGAAACACCTACAGACTCCATCTAAGGGCCAAGGCTGCGCTGCTCCTTCAGACAGATGGCAAAGAGAATACTCCCTGCCCCTCTGAGCCTACAGCTTCTCTTTGATCCTGGAGATCAAACATGAGCCAGTCAGACTGAGCCAGCCAGACTCCAGCTGGTGGGAGCAGGGGCAGAAACAGGCACGTACAGGACTTGTGTTTGAGTGACAGCAGTACAAAAGTGGTACCCAACCCAGGCCACCTCTCCCTCCTGTGTTGTAGCCCCCGCAGCATGCAGGGAGTGTGCATGATGCTGGGAGAGTGCCACAGTCCTGCTGCTTCGCATCCTTGCTCTCTTCTGTCCCAACTGGATTCAGGAGAGTAACTGCAGAGAAAACCCAGTGAGGCTCTAACCAGCCGAACACCTGTAAAAGCAGCCAAGCCAAGACCTTGGGACCTTCAGATAATGTCCTGCAGTTCAGCTGAGGCCTTTCCTTCTGCTCCAAGCTCTCTTTCTAGCACTGTCACTTCACTTCCACCACTAACCTCACTGGCCCCAGGAAAACGCAGGCTTGCAGTTGAGTTGCTGCCAACACTGGCTTTCTTCAGCATAGGTTTTCTGCTTGCTTGCCCCTGCCCTGTCTGGCTATTCAGATTGCAAGTTTTGGGGCAGAAACAAAACAGGTTTGTGTTTCTGCAGCAGACATACAGGCCCCTGTTTGGGTTGGCCATTAGGGCTAATGTAACATATACCATAAATAATTGCTCTCTGCTGGGGTAAACATTGAAATAGTGGAGGCTTCACAGAGGCACAGGAGAGGGATGGAGGAGGCAGATGGAGATGGGACAGGGAGGAATGCGGGGAGGGCCAGAAGCACTGGGAAATCTGAGGCGGTCCTTTGCCTCTGGAGAGCTGAATTTGACACTGCAAAATCTGTTCTGATTGCTTTTTCTTTCTTAGATTGTTTTTTTATGGAGACTAAAATTCAGATACCCACTCAGTGTCAGCTCAAATGTTGCATCAGTGAAAAAACAGCTCAAAAAGAAAGCAGTGGAGAAAAATGTGCATTTGCTGATGGAGTAGTATGCTCCTGGCTTTAAAAAGGTATGGTTTTCTCTTCCTTCCCCATTGCTTCAGGCTGAGGATTAAAATGTAGGTTACTGCTAGTTATGCTGAGATAGGAGCAAAACCTCAGGTAACTACTGCAACTGCATTTAGAGATTCCTTTTGCTAGGTATCTGATGTGTGAAGAGAAGGAGTGACAGTGCATACTGCAACCCACGTGGATGTGGAAGAGTTAATGTTTTAGATCCTGATGCTCAGGAACATGGGGATACAGAACAATATTGCAGTGTTTTTACACCTAAAAGCAGGGCAAGGAAAAAGGGCATCTGTTGGGCTTGACAGAATCTTTTGAACCATTTTTCTCTGGATAGATGTTTTTCCTCTGACCTCTAAAATGTGAATACATTTGGTGCAAGGTCATTTATAGAAGAAATCTGTTCTGCTGCTTCTTCGACCTTGAAGCTATTAACATCTCTTGGGTCAGAGACACGGGAAGGATAAATGTAAGCAGCGGGTAGCACTACCACTCTGGTTGTGACAGGCTACAGCTTGCAGGATACTGCCAGGTTCACTTCACCCTGGCTAGCTGAATTGGGGAAATAATAATAGGAAATAATAGGAAAATAATAATTCTGGCATGCAAATGGCTTGCCAAACCCAACATGCACCCAGAATTCTCCCTGTGCTGTGCTGAGGACTTCCCTTGGGCTGCAGTGAGGTAGAGGCTGTGAACCACCTCCCCACAGGGTGCCAGCAAAGTCCAGCACTCAGGGAAGATCCTGCAGCAAACTCTTGGTTCTTGCTGCAAGGGCAGGCCCATGGTGTTTGGCACAGAGAGATACCTCTTAGGGGTTGTATGATGGTACAAGGCAGACACCATGTGAGGTAACGCTGTTGGTGTCAGCTGAGTTACCCCAGGATACATCAGTCCATAGGTTTGGAGGTATGAGGTGGGGCAGTTTATTACTCAGCTTTGCACCACGCTGTGGCTCGCATCCTGCTTTCTGCTGCTGCACTTCTGTTGTTGGTGGTGCTGCTTTGACCTGCAGGAAGGGTTTGAACCTGCCTGTGCAGAGCTCACAGAGAGGTGTTGCAAAGTGCTGACTCGTCAAGTTAGAAACCACCTCCCTCCCCTCGCTCAGCTGGTGACTCCTCAGCAGGCTGTTCCCACTAAAAGCTACACTGCTAATTCCACCTCTGTGTGCAGCTGCTCCCCAAAACCTGTGGTTAACCTGCTTTTTCTGAAAGGGGAAAAAACAATGGTGTCCATGAGCACGGGAACTGAGGTGAACATTATCTGAACCTGAGTAGGGCTCAGGATGTGGGATCACAGCAGCAGATTTTGCCACCACAGCTGACATTTGAAAACAGGTTTTAGGGAGGCCCATTTGCTGGATTGATTGTTCCCAGCTTTGGAAAGTCAGTAGTTTTGAAAACGGAGAGCAAATCCCAGAGTCCTGGAGTGTTGTAAATCCCAGAGTCCCACTTGCTCCACTAGTATACAAAAGCATTTAAAGGTGTGTTGCTAATGGGAAATGCTGTTCAGGGTTTCATCGCTTCAGGATGTAAAGCCTGAATAAAGCCTGGGAGGTGTGACAGCATGCAGAATGGGGGGACATCTTGATCAGATTCAGTATTTTAAGTCCCTGGGACTTGCCTATCTGTAAAATTAAGAGAATAGGCTAACTTAATCCAACTTTGCTGAAAATAGTGGCCTTTACTGGGAGTCCACCTGGCTATTTGGCTCCCTCAGAGTTTGGAGGTTATGGCAGGGGAAATGCCAAATGTGTGGAAAGTGCCATTATTGTCATGCTGGTTTTTGGCAGCTTCCTTTTGCCTGCAACATCCATCCATGCCTATCATCAGCGCTGCCAAGTAGACACTGTACTTATGTCTTGAGTGTGTCTGAGAGCAGGAGAGTAGGTGGAAGAGAAGTGGCACAGAGAGGGCTTTTTGCTGGAGTAACACAATGGATTCCCTTTCTCTGCCTCTCCATCAAACAGCCTCAGTGTGTGATGCTGAAACCTGAAGCTGGGAGTGACATGCTGCTGTTTCAGCCACCCAGGTTCCCATCAGTCCTGTTTGAAGGCAGGAGTGAGGGCAGAGGGTCTCAGTGCAACCATGCAGTGTGTTCCCTTAAGCCATTTCCAGTTGCTTTTCGGCTGCTTAAAGCCCTGTATTCTTTTCTTATCATTTGATGAGGTTCATCCCCAGCCACTCTCCTTTCTGCTTGCTTCTTCCTCTTCCTCACTGGGGTTTCTCCCTGACTTCCCACATGAGAAGGAATGGAAATTTGCTGCTCTGTGCATGGAGAGGACAGTAGGGAGCATCAAGGGATGCAGAGGATCCACTCTGCAGGGGGAAGCGCTTGGAGAGGAGCCCTTGAAGTAGGGAGAAGCTGGTTTGCCAGCTGTTTTGTCCTGTGTCAAGCTTGGTGCTCCCACCTCTTCCCCTCTCACACTGGATGTTGAATCAGCTGTTTGTGTGGTGCCGTGCAGTGCTGGGGACAAACACTCTGGCAGAAGGGTGGGGAAAGGGAACAAATAAAAGATTTATAGTGGGGATAGCTTGTTTGGTCACAAACAGCCTGCTGCAGGCTTGTGCTAACAAGGCAAACCAAACCACCGGAGCTGCTGTTAGGCTTTCCTCCTAATGGGAGGCGTCGGGGCTGGCTAGAAGGAGAGTGCCAGGGGCAGCCTCCTTCCGCTGCATGTCCCAGGGCTGCGACCTCCCCAACCTGCAGGGAGAGGGGAGGGAGGTGGGAAATGGAGTGACAAGAACAAACTTCCTGCAGTGGAGCCGTGTGTGAGGGCCAGTTCTTATCACTAGAGAACAGCCCTGATGGAGGCAGCCGGAGAGGAGCCTGTCCTACTTCCCTGAGCCCCCTGCCCTGCTCGCCCTCAGCACAAGAGCCTTGCTGACTCCAGCACATGGTCCTGCCAGCTTTGCCTGCAGATACCTGTGCATCCCAGAAAGACAAGGGCTCGCAGCTTGGCAGTGCAGAGGGAAATGCAGTCCAAGCCACATGAGAGGGAGAGGCAAGTTAGTACTAGGCTGCCTGGGAGCATGGCTGCCCATGGAGCAGCTTCCTCTGCTGCAGGCATAGTGTTGGGAAAGCTGAGCTGTGTCTGCTGGGTGCTCGTTGGCTGTGTGTGCTGTGGCAAGCAGCTTCACCCCCTGCCTGGGCTCTGTCCACCTCACACTGACCAGGTTTTGGCTCATGGCAGCTTCTTGAGCCTCACCATGCTCTCCTCCAAAAACCAGAGGCCAGTGCATAGGGCTGACCCTATCCAAATCTTGTCTCAACACACTTCAGTCCTCATTCATGTCTTCCCGTGTGAGGTGGAAGGAGATGGGAGAGTAAGCACGTGTCCCTTCATCCCTGTTGCCCGAGGAGAATGTTACATGGGAGCTGGGAAGTGAATTGTGCTGGGCTGGAGGCACTGAAGGCAGAGCAGTCTCTGCATTTCATAGTCCCCTGTCACTAGCCTAGGCATGGGCCCCCAAAAGCCTCCTTAGCTCTAAAAGCAAAGTATGGTGCTCCAGCTGGAGTGTGTAGCAGCAACATCAGTGTAAGAGTAGCAGGACCTGGGCCATCTGAGCAAGGTGTTGGTGGGGCTGCCTGTACATCATTCATCAGATTGTTCATAGGTCCTTTCCTCTGAACCTTGCTGACTGAAGATGGCTCTTGAATCCAAGGTCTTTAACATTTACTGAAGTAATAGCACTTGAAGACAAATGCCACGATACCTAATGTGTCTCTGCTGCTGCTGTTGGGTTCCCCCTTGATGAACGCCTTATCTCTTCTGTTGCCTTTTTTTAATTGTCCTCTCATTCCAACTGCTGTTCTTGTCAGTGGTGGCACAGCTCATTTGGTTCTCAGCAGATCCAGTGTAGAGCCACCTATGGGCACTGCTTGTCAGCCTGAGGTGTTGGTGGGCTAAGGTGTCCTTTGGGAGCAGTGCCAGGAGAGGGCTGATAGTGAGGAGAGCAGCATGAAGATCGAGAGAGTGAAGGCTATGTTCTTGGAGACCATGGGCCAAGAGATGAATTGGACTCTATCAGCAGGAGGACTCACCAGTAGGGAGTGAACAGCTTCCTTTCCCAGCCTTGCACAAGCTCTTTCGGTGTGTCCTGTCTCTCATTCTTGCAGACTACATTGAAATGGCCTTGGAGTTAGTGTCTTCCTCCCATCGCTGGTGTCTGTTTTACAAAGAGCTTCCTCTGGGACAGGCCACTTCACTCCAACATCCCCTTCTTCCCTAGCAATGGCTGGCACAGCAAACCGAGCTCCCAGATGGGCAGGGCTTCACCTGCCTCATGTCCTTCCCTTTCCAGGAAGCCAGGAGAGGTACTTCTCAGCACACTTCATCGTGCTGGAGGGCAGCCAGGGACTTTAGCAGGCACGTTCACCCCTTGTCCACAAAATGCTCCATGTTCAACTTCGCCCCAGAGGGCAGAGATTTCTGGCTGGTTTTCACACAAAACTTATCTGAAAGTCCATTATGTGTCAAAAGCTACTTGATGCAGGGGATGGTATTTCGCTCTTGTGTGCATGCGTATATATATGTAGATGTGTACAGTCGTTCTACCACAGCTGTAGCTCACCATACCTGTGTCTGACTTTCCATTTAAAAATGAATGGCAATGCTCACACTTCACAGGCAACCTACAGATCAGCCTGGCTGAGAAACCTCGCCCACGAGACGTGCAAACTTTGCATTTATCAAGGTTTTCACTTGGTGTTTCTTGCAGAACTCTCCTACCCTCTTGCAAAGCCATATTTGTTGCGCAGCTTGTTGCAGCCTTTATAAATAGCTCCACTTGATGACAAGGGGTCAGGCATGGGAAGGTTCTGGGTTACGGGCTCTGCAGTCAGCTACTGCCACGTCGTGGGGAGATGATGCTTTACATGCATTTACCGTGCAGCAAAAGGCATAGGCTGAGCTGGGAAAAAATGTCTTTAGCTGGTGTGGATGTCGGACACGGCGGCACGTGCATTCTGCTCTCTCTGTGGATGTGCCCTGCCTCACTCCCTTGCCATGCTTTGGCAAAGCTCACTTTCTCCTGGCTCTCGTGTCTCAGAGAGCAGTCATTCCTCTAGACAACAGTGGGAAAGCTGTGACATGTTGCTATGTACAGATATGAAATAGCTTTTCCACCTGGCCTCATATTAGGTGTTACAGCCCTATCTTTTTCTGTTGGTCTTATGCTAGTAATTTTTTTTTTTTTTTTCATTTAATAACATTGCATCTAAGATTGAGGGAATGGGAAAGAAGCAGACTTGCAGTCTTGGACATTAATACTAACAACTCCAGAACCATACCTGGATCAGAAATTTGCAAGCATATGGAAGAGATTGAAGATTATCTAATTGTCTCTTTAATACTCAGCACTGGACTGAATCATCTCCCCAGGCCTGGGAAGCTGGGCTGATCACCAGACTCTCCTTGCTCCCGCTCCACTAAGCTGGAGAGCTGACTTGGAAAGGGAAACCTTTCTCATCCCCAGCACTGGCTGTGCCAGGGCACTCGGCAGGGTTTCAGTGTGGAAGGTGTCACTGGCTTGCTCACATTTTTGGCTGTGAAAGTCAGTGACAGCTCTTCTTACGGCCAGATTTCGTGCGTGATCCTGTTAGGGGAGTGTCAGCACCTAATCTGGGTGTTTGCTCTCGTCCAAATAGTATTGCCAGTGCATTGCATGTGCAGCTTGACACACTGAATATTAATCTGGGTTTTGGCTTGCTCGACCCAGGAAGGATTAAACCCCACCCCACATCTGCTGAGGCTCCCTTGGGCAGCTGCCTGATCGCACTAGTGCTCCCTTAGCAAAGCTCAGAGAAGGTCTTTCCCTTCACAGCTTCCCAGGCACAGCTCTTCCCTAGGTGGTTCTAGGTCCGACTTGTCCTATATGCTTCCCATCTGTCCATCCATCCATCCCTCCATCCATCCCTTCCTCTGCAGCACGGTGGTATCTGCAGATCACATACAGTCCTTATGGGAATCTGGCAGCCAGCAGCTGATCACCTCTTAGCCAGGCTGAGTTATTCCCTGCCAGGCTCTGCTCCTGCCTTGCAGTAAGACAAACAGCTGTCCACGTTGCTCCATTTAACCCAGCATGGGGAGCAGGTTGGAACCACAAAACCTTTGAAAAATGATGGAACAAGGACAAATTTCCAATCAAAGCCATCCAAATGCTGCTCTGAAGGAAAATCACTCTTCATTTGTGGGTGAAATGGAAGACTCAGTGCAAGAGCAGGAGTGGTGCAGAATAAAGATTTAAGTGATCAAGTAAAGGAAAGAATGATGGCTCCTGGGGAACCTCTTTAACCTGATTTAATCAAGCAATTTCTGATGTTTTACAATTGCAAGCAACCGTCTGACCCAGAGCTGGGCAATTTGCAAGCCACAAAGTTACGAACTGTTGGTAAAATGGTCTTAAGAGGAAAATGCATTTGCAGTTATGAACTCAAAAACCTGAGCAACAGCTCTTGAGGTTTTAGAGCCATGTCCAGCTGCTGCTGGGAAGATCAGGGTCTCTGCCCTTCTCATGGCCTCCCACCAGTCAGCAGTACCTGGAGCAGTTCCTGGCCAAGCCACGTGGCCCAAGTGCCTTGCAGGAGAGGAGCTGGGGCTGCAGATCCTGGGCAAGGTGCATCCTTACCCTACACAGGTGGGTCAATGACCTGTGAAGGGAGGAGAAGCTGGGAATAACTTCACAGCTGATGGAGATCCTGATCCAGCCTTTGGTGCTATGGGCTGACCAGGCTCTGATTTGAGCCAGCTGCCTGTGGTCCCCTGGGCTTGGGAAGAGAAATTTCCTCAAAGCTTCTGAGAAGAGGCACCAGTCTCAGTCCAGTTACTTAAGTCTGTTAAATTTGTACTATCTGGATATTTCTCAGAAGTGCCGAGCATTCCTGGCTGTGGCAGAGGCTCCCCTTGTTGCAGTGCTAGCTTCAAGCGGGGTGTGCCTGGGCTAATTGTTTCTGGATTTGACCAAGTAGAGTTTTCTTTCTCTTCTGGGAAACTGACTGGTTTTGTGCCTGTGGTATTTGCGGAGTGCTGACAAAGCCCCCTTCCTTCTCAATGCTGCCCGCCTGCTTAAGGTGCTGTTCCCTGAAGACGCGTTTCTTCCCCTTCAAGGCTTTTGATCTATTTTCCCATGTTAGAAAACTGAAACAGGCAGCATGTGAAGCTGGCTGGGGCCAGTGAGCGTTGCTGGGGGCGGCAGCTTTGATCCTTGGTGGGAGCTTTGCAATGAACTTGATCATGCATTTTTCATCATCTGCTCTGTGTGCATGTGTGTGTGAGCCTTGCAGGGGGTACAGGCACTGATCCTGAGGCTGCCCTTGGCACAGGGCTAAAACCCACTCATAGTTCACCACTGATCCAAATCCTTTGCATCCCAAGGGTAACTCTACCTTCAGTTACCCTACATGAAATCTGACCCTGACATCTAATAGCTAGGGAGCTGTTCCTGTCTTTAATCTCTCTGACAGTGCCTAGTCAGGACTTTTTGAAGAATTCTGTTGGTCTTTTTTCCCCCCCCATATAAGCATTAATTTTCTTTACCTGGAGTTTTGTACTGCTATGTGACCTGTTTCCTTGGAAGCCTAAAAGGAGAGCTTGAGTTGGAAAACAGCTGGATTTGTGATCCAAGTATGAGTCTTTCACTGTTAATTGTACTAGTATTCATAATTGTATGCACATTTATAAGCTGTCACGATTGCCACAGCCTTTCAAAACATGGGGCAGGACATCAGAAAAGCTATGTCTGCTCAGAGATCAGCAGAAAAGCAAGAAATTAAATTGCCTTATACCTTAGAAACCATGGTGTGAGCTGTTTTGCTCCCATTATATCAAAAATTATAAAGGAAAATTAAGTCTGGAATTAGGCTTTTAAGGCTCCTTAGCTTTCAAGATGTAATTAGCAGGAGGCAGGCTGTTTGATGGAGGTTTTGAGGTGCCCTGTGCCTGCTGTCGCTGTTGGGTGGGCAGGGGCTCTGTGTAGGAGAGAACTCTGGTGGGAGAACTCATTGGACAGAGCTGTGGCAGGTTACATGGGATAAATGGAAGGAACGGGTTAAAAAGTCCTGAATTCAGATTCTCTTTCTGCTGCAGATTTGCTTTACTGGAGCTGCTTCATCTCCCTGTGCATGGCTTAGTCTGTGTTTTAGCTCTCAGGCTGACTCCCAGTAGGGGATACCTGTGGCTGATGGGTAACACAGGACTTTCCAAAGTCCTGCTGATGGTGGAGAACATCATCAAGTCTGTGGTTTGGAAATACATGCTTTATGAACATTAAATACATGGATATACATGCATGCTTCATCCCTGGTCCTGCCAGCTGCACGTGTTATAGACATTCATGTCCTTTCAGGCATTGCTAGTTTTGCTGTGGCATGACCAAGCATTTGAGCTGAATACATTTCACCAACAGACCTTTTGGAAGGCAGATGAGGTTTGCAATTATGGAGCCCTGCTTGAACAGAGAGATTGTCAGAAGAAGTTGTCAGGGCAAGGGAAATGAAAGTGTTGCCTCTAACAGAATGGCAAACCGTTTGGTTCCCAGTGTGCTTCCCACTCACTGAACCCAACATGCCTTTGGCATGCTCTGTGCCTGGTGACGGATCACATCTCATGGAAGTGACCGCAGGGACTTCTTGGTCCCTGGTGGACATTTCACAACTTCGTGCCAGCCACAGCCCAGTACCTTTCACATTGCTGTTATCAGTTTTATCCTTCACCTGTGTAAATCCTAGCAGAGCAGGTCGCACTTCATGGATGGTGCCCACACAGATGTTGCCACAGTGCAAGTAGGAATTAATCGTGTCTGGCCTCCGTCAGAAGGAGAATCCTTGCTGCCCAGAGCACCCGGAGGATGCTGGGCACAGAGGATGCAGCCGGCAGAGGGAGTGTGGAGCATTGCACGCTCACTGCTTGTCTCCCGTTAAATGCAGTGCCCTGCAAACCGGCCTCTTTCTTCCCTTCTCTCGGCAGACTGCTAAGTGGGAACAGAGCAATGCGATAACGGATTGTTTATTGTGGAAACATGCCACTTTTAGTAGATTTACAAGCAGCTTTGTGGAGCTCCTGAGTGCTCTGTATTTTTTGGTTTTAGTCCATTACTCATCTTGATACATCGTTGGTATATGTCTAACCACGGCTGTAAAAGATGCTAGTGGGGACATGATGGGGCCAAAGCATGGGAGATAGAATGCAGATGTCAGGCAGCATTTCTTCTAGGGGTTTGAGGAGTACCAGCAGGCTGTGTCAGCCCGGCAGTCACTGTTACTCAGTGACTGACTTTACAGTCAGACTGGTTTGTAGTTCCTTCAAGGAAGGCCCCGTGGTTTAGCAGCTGCACAGATGGTTGCATTGCATTTAGAGCAAAGTGAAATAACACTAGTTCCTCCCATCCTCTGCTGCCTCACGCTAAGAAATTAGCAGCCTCTTTTGGGAGCTACTAGTCAAAATCCCAGATCTGAACACCTCCGGACTTTCAGCAAAGTTTGAAACCAGTTCCGGAGCTGAATTTCAAGTCTGCTCTTCCTGTGCCAAAACCCTCAGAGCTGAATACCTGGGAACTATGGAGGTGGGTTAACTCACAGACCAAATACACTCAGAGCTTTTCACTGTCTACCTCTAGTGCATCAGCTTTCCCAAAATAATATGTCTAGCATAGTCCATACCACATTCACTGCTGTAATCACCACTGAAACCTGGATAGGTTAGAAATCCATATGTGGATCTGTGTCTGGGTGAATTTGGCAGACAGAAAGCAGTCCCCAAAAGGCAATTTCTTCCTATCGAATCATCTGCCAATTTTAACAGTTTGATTTATGCTTTTTAATGTTACTGAGCTCTTTGCTGAAAGAGTTGAAGGCCATCTCCACTGGCACTGCTATTAAATGAGCCACCACCTCAGGAGCAAGACCGGCTTGTAGAGTAGCTGGGAGTTTGTATCTTTTATGTGTGAGGTTTCTCTGCCTGTCTCGTTGGTCTCTTGCACTTCCTTAGCTCAAACAAGTGCTTCCAATTACAGAAAAGTATGTGATATACATGAGTCACGGTTGGGTTTTGGGCACTGTGGTTTTAAGGGAGAACAGGTACAAGGGTTAAACTTGTGCCTGCTCCCTTACCTGCTGCTGCAGCCTAGAGTAGAGAAGAGATGTGCCATGTGAGTGTATAACCCTCCTGGTTTCTCTAATGAAACTAGTTTGGTTTGGGGTTTAGTTTTTTTCTTTCATTTTTTATTATTTGCCCCCAAAAGAGGAAATTAATTAGGCCAGTTGGAAGTATATGAGGTCTGTTTTGTGTGGGGAGGACCAGAGCAGGTGAGCAGTTCTTGGAATTGCTTGGATAGTAGACAATGAGCATGGAGTAAGAGACCAATGAGATGGTAGTTAGTTTACTTAGAAAGACTGGCTGAGTGCAGCCGTCTGGAAAGTAGATCATCTTTCTGAAAGGCACAAAGAAGAAAAATAATGACTCCAGATTCATCCCTTGTGTAATTCTTTTGAAGTTGGTGGCTTACACCAGGATGATTTAACCCCATTAATTTTAATAGGTCACTGCAGTGTCCCAAGAGTTGCTTTTTGCTGTGCTGCATTCTGAGGCAGAGATAAAGCAGAGCCTCGGTGTCTGGGCTTAAACCCAAGCTTGGTGTCCCCATAGGGCTGGTTTGGGCCCATCCATATTGTGGCTGACTCCAGTTGGAGAAGGAAAGGGATGCAGGAGATGATGATGTGTCTGAGTCCCTGTCCCGTGATGGCTGGGTGCTGCCAGGACTTTGTTGTGAGCCATAATCTGCCTAAAAAAGCTGTATCTGGTCTGAAAACCAGCGACAACCAGGCTAAGAGCACTCACTGGAGTTAACACCGCCTCGCACCCTGCTGCGGGTCTGCTGATCCAAAGTGATTAACACAGGGAGAGACAAGAGGTGTGGAGCAGTGTGTCAAAGGAAGGGCCTGAAACTGAGCAGAAACCAGCAATAGATGAGCCCTGGTGGGACTCAGTGGGCAGGAGCGAAGGTCAGTGCCCTCAACACACAACAGGGACTCAGGGGCTATATCTGAGGACAGGGATAAAGCTCATTTACCACCTATCGATCAAAGCAATCTGGTCATAGCAGGAGTTGGCCATGCATAGTTAAAAAGCCCATGTATCGCAGCAGGGAAAATTTAATCTACTGCCAGGAGGGGAGGATGCACGTTTGTCACCAGTTGTCAGACAGCTGAAGACGTGGTGGCAGACACAGCTGTAGTGCTTGGGCAGAAATAGCAGTCGTGCCCCAACCTCATCAAGCAGCAGCATGTCATGCACCGTGCCCATCCCTTGCTCCTTGAGGGCTTCAGAGCCAGCCTTGTGCCTCAGCTCTCCACTTTCTGCATGCCTGTCCTCATGTGCCTTCCTCCGAGGGACATTTGTAGTTTTCCTGTCCTAGTGCTGTCTTATTTTGAGGGTAGCAGAGCTTTCACCTGAGACTCCCTGTCCTTTGCAAGTATTGCCAAAGAATTTACCAGACAATAGGAAATGACCCATGAGGAGCAGATGGACTATAACGAAATGAAGTGCTAAATCTTTATGCAAACGTTCTTAGTAATATGGAGAAGCCATGTTTGTTGAAGGTTGGGTGTAAAGTAAACCCTAAGCAGCCTGCTTTTATCAAGGCATCAGCTTTTCCTTAGTTTCTTGCAAAAGGAAGGGAAGGCAAGCATTTCTGAGTCTCTGAGCATTTACCTCTTGACAGACTTGACATGACTGTACAGCGGGTGCAGGGACAGGGTCCTGGTAGGGAAGGACACATCACACATTGCAATAAAAGTTGCTCAGTAAAGTCAGTGACTTAACTTCTTCTGATATCTCCATTTAATCTCATTGGTCTATAGTCTTCTCCCAGTCACATATTGAAATGCAAACTCTGTAACATCACTTCCGAGCTAAAGCAGATCAGAAAATCCATCTGGATTAGCAAACTAATCTGTAAAAAGCTTTATAAAATAAAAATGCATCTGGCCTTGAATTACATCTGCTGCAAAAGCAGGAGGGGAGCTGAGCTCCGGTCCTGCACTTGAGTCAGAACAACCCCATGCAAAGCTACAGGCTTGGGGAAGAGTGGCTGGAAATGGAGCGGGGGGTTTTTGTGGGCAGATGTCTGAACATGAGACAGCTTGTGCCCAGGCAGCCAAGAAGGCCAATGGCATCCTGACCTGTATGAGAAATAGTGTGGCCAGCAGGGCCAGGGCAGTGATCATCCTCCTGTACTTGGCACTTCTGAGGCTGCACCTCGAATAGTGTGTTCAGTCCTGGACCTCTCGCTACAAGAGGAATATTAAGGTGCTGGAGTGGGTCCAGAGAATGGCAACAAAGCTGGTGAAGGGCCTGGAGTACAAATCTTATAAGGAGTGGCTGAGTTGGAACTGGGGTTGTTCAGTCTGAAGAAGAGAAGTCCTGGGCAACCTTCTCGCTCGCTACAACTACCTGAAAGGAGGTTGTAGTGAGGTTGGTGTCAATCTCTGCTCCCACATAACAAGTGATAGGACAAGAGGAAACAGCCTCAAGTTGCACTAGGGGACGTTTAGATTGGATATTAGGAAAAAAACTGTCACCAAAAGGGTTATCAAGCATGGGAATAGGCTTCCCATGGAAGTGATGGAGTCACCATCCCTGAGAGTATTTAAAAGATGTGTCGATGTGGCACTTGGGGACATGGTCTAGTGGTGGACTTGGCAGAGTTAGGTTTATGATTGGACTCACTGATCTTAAAGGTCCTTTCCAGCTAAATTATTCAATAATTCTATGAATATAGAAGGTTGTTCTTGCAAACATGTTGGTCCTGGAAATGTGTGTGCTGGTACCCACCATATCATAGTGTAATATTTATATGTGGATGCATCCTGTACGTATGTCTCTCTCTCTTTTGGAAGGAGAAGTGTCAGATATAAAGGGTGAAACTGAATTTGCCTAAGTCCAGGGTAAGTTTGCAGTTCACCCCAAGGGCTGGGGCGAGTGCTGCTGCTGCTCTGTATCACCCAAGGAGGAATTTTAACTGTGCCCATGCAAAGACAGGTGGAAGAGTCCCAGCAAAACCTCATTTCTCCATCTGGTTATTTTAAGTAACCACAGCAATTCCCTTCACATCACACAGGGCTGCCTGCACAGTCCTTGTGCAGCCTTTCCAAGGGCAGCATGGGCTGGCAGTATGAGGGAGTCTGAATGCCACAGGGTTCTCTGGGAAATTAAACCTTTTCCGTAGCAAATGAAGTGAATGAAAAGTGCAGGTGCTGCTGAAATCCTGCCTGCGTGTCCTCATCTGTGAGCAGCATCTCTAGCCCAAATATGTGCTGCAATGTGTTAGTACAGTTTGCTATCACACCTCTGAGCTCCTGCAGTCACCCCATCAGAGCATCCTACCTACAGACAACCCAGCATTTCCCCAGATTATGTAGCTAATAATTTTAAGTAATGGGGAACTCTAAAAAAATAGCAAGCTTTTTTGAACAAAGGAGATCCTAAATCTGCTGAGAAAAGTATTCGTTACTGCTCGCATGCTCTGCTCGACATTAAATGTGAGCAGACCACAGCAGGTGTGAAGGGATGTGATACAGGCTTGGAAACTGTGGAGTGATCCACGGGAAAGCCTGTGAGAAGAAGAACAAATGCAACATGATGATGAAATGCAAGTATTTCTATGACTGTTTAAGTGGAGGATCAGGGGCCATCCAGCTGTCCATTGGCCACTTTCAGCCAAAAGACAAGGCAATGGATGATCTCACCCTGCTCCTCTTAAATCGACAATTTTCCTCCACAGTTGCTTAAATATCAGTGTTTCTAAGGTTATGCTTTGCCAGCTGTTTGGCAAAGCCTGATGTGGGCTGAAAGTTTCCTTCTCTCGCTGCTTCCTCGTAATGCAGGAAACTGCTCGGGTGGTTCAGATGGCCACAGATGCGAGGTAGGACAGCCTGGATGTATTGCAGAGGTTTGAAAGGCAGAAAAACCCTCAGAAGAGGCCAGCTTTTGGGAGGATAGTGCTGACGTACAGCTTGTGGGGATCAAAGCCCAGGGGAAGCTCAAACAGGGCTGTCTTTGAAACTCTGCATCCTGCAGGTATGATGTGGTTTTATCTGACCTGTGAACATCTCTGACAAGGCATCAGGTCATTAGTCTTGTGCTTGTTATTGTAACATTTGCTGGAATGAAACACTGTCATTTTTAAATCACAGTTATCAAAGTATGTCATAAATTGTAAGCAGTTTCTTTTCCTTTGAGTATGTCCCTGTGCCAAATCATTTGGTGCTCATATCTTCTAAATTGGGCGTGACATTACCAGTGAAAAGCTGTGACTGAGCATGAAATAATGATTATTTTTTTTAAAAGAGCTGCAAAAAAAAGTAAGTCTCTTAAAAAAATGAATAGAAAGTGACCCCTGCCTCTTGAAACAGTTCTGCTTCCAGCTTCTGATAATAACTGTGTGTTCAACTCCTGAAGTGCTAGAAAATCTGCTTTTTGTAAAGTGGAATTTAAAAGGCTGTTGCTTAAAAGTATATATATATGTATATGCTCTGCAGTTATTCCCACCCACAACCTGATTTTCTTCCTTCTAAGAGCTGTGACACATTTTTAAGAGGAGAGGTGTATTTTTAAACTCACGCTTATGGCATGAGATGACGGTCAGCCCAACTGAGTCTTTGAGGGACTGAGAAATTAAACCCCAGCCTCCACTCTTCCTTTGAAGCTTTGGGCCAGGAGCTCTTTGCTTTCTTCTTGTGAAGTGCCGTGGCATCTTGTCCCTGCTTCTGAGGAGAGATACACCCAAGTCTCTGGGTGCTCAGCTGTGAAGAGAACGTGGCCACAGTTGCATTAGCAACTGGATGCTCTGAGGTCCTTCAAGTAGGGTGTGTTCCAAGCCTGAACTGCAGTTTTCCTCCAGAGATGTTCCCAACTTCAAGTGTTGAGCAAAAGTGGACCTGGAGACACATTTGCACCTCTCTTGTCATCGCTGCTGTTATTTTTTCAAGTCCCCTGTGAAGCTGGTGGTAAGTCATGGCCCCAGGGCATGTGCATGTGGCCCACTTCTGTGCATGTCCTCTCCTGCCATGTGCTCCAGGTAGGTGGCTGCTTTCATGGCTTACTCACCTGGCCTTTGAAGACCCACAAGGCAGGCGAAAGAGGAGCCAGGGACAGGGTGCAATGTTTGCATTTTGGACTGGTTTTTTTTCTGATTAGAGCACTTCTGGTGGATTGCAGACTCTGGAGGAGTGGGACAGAGAGATTACCTGCCTTTCCTTCTCATTGCCATCCTAGATTTGTTTTGATACATGTAGGGCTTTAAGATTTTCACAACATTGTTTAAAAAATATTTCTTCTTCAGTAAAACTGGAGCACTTTTCCCTTTTTTGTGTCTTTACTGAGGAAAGGTATTGTTACCACAGTAAATAAATGAAGCAACTTACTCCCTACCACAAAACTTTGCATTTTTCAGCGTAAAAAATAGACATATAAATAACCAGCATAGGGGATGTGCCCAGCCTCTAATGTGTGTGAAGTTCACTCTTCCAGACCCTTGGTTTTTTCTGGACAGTGATTTAGAAGGAAAAGCTTTTATCTAATCATGAGGTAGATCTCTGCACAGCTCCCCAGGCACCACTAATGGATGGAATGCACAGCAGGGCTTGAAGGTTTTTTATTATAGCTGGGTAAGACAGAGAGCGGAGTTTCTGGTGTTGCACACACTATTGCTAGGTAGGTCAGAGCTGGGTTTTGTGCAGGGCCCAGGATATTCCTGTAGTGATCAGAGCAATTTTGCATTACAGTGAGGTTAGTGTTATAAGGAGGGGCGAACATCAATCAGCCACAGAGGGGATGACAGGTCAAGGCCACTGTGGCGAGGATGGCTGGGTAGCTGGTCTCAGAGAGGGAGCGGAGGAAAAGCAGAAGGTTCCAGGAATTAGCTTCAGTCCCAGAGGATAACTGGAGAAGAAATTGTTAATAACGAGCTTATGGGCAGCAGGACATTCCCATTTCATGCTCTGATTCATAATCCCTATTGCTGCATCTCGTGGCTGATACACCCAGATTCTAATTTTGAATCTTGCAGTATTTTACAGCGATGAGAGATTATTCAATATAGTGCTGAATTTAGACTTAGTACTGGGAGCTAAAAGCAATGCAGACCTTTGCATTAGACATTTACAGTTGTTTTTATGCAGCATGATAGCTGTATAATATGATATCCAGTGTATCTGCTTGGCTGGACGCTGCAGTGTGGACTTCAGGATACACAAACCTCCCCAACACCGCAGGGATGCTCTTGTCATCCTATGGTAGATGCAGCTCCACAGGGAGGAGCTCACCGCCAGCCACAGCACCCCACAACACCCTCTTCTGATAGGAAAGGCAATGTTCCTGCTAAGAGTGTGGTTCCTTGTCATTCAGCTTCTGGCATTTCAGGTAACAAAGGGAGAAAATAGTGCACAAAATGCAATTGCAGGACATGACATTTGCAGAAACTCGTTGATATTCTGAGCTTGTTAATTACTGAGTGAGATCAACAGCCTAAAAGGAGGGGGTGTACTTCCTGACAATCAATGACATTTTCCCTTCGCCCACATGAGATATCTATGTATCAGATAAAGTGAACAGTTACAGCAGTAATAAGCTGCCTGTGTCCATTTAGCTTTGAAGAGATCCCTCATGTTGCAGGCCAGAAATACACTCCGAATCCATGTTGATTTTGAAGGAACAAGTAATGTCTCTTTTAGCTGAATTAAAAGGACTTCTATAACCAGCTGAATGGATGGAAGTAATTAAAGTCATTCATTATGCCTCTCCACTTCTGTGAACCTAGAACATGGAAAAAGAGATTGGAAATACCACACACACACCCCTTTTGGAGATGTATGAGGTGAATTAAAAGTTAATGTCTGGATTGAGAATTGGACAGGAGTTATATAAAAGGAACAAGGTGAAATTTACTGTTCTCTTCATGAACAGGTCTGAAAAACATCCAAAGTTGTATTTTTGGTCTGTTCAGACATTGCACTGTTTCGTGGTATGTAATGGCACTTCTGTGCCTTGATGCCTACGATCTGCATATGTTTTAAATGCATATAAAAAGATTTATATTTTCCAGGGTTATTTAATATTTAATGCTGGACACCTTACAAAGTCAGCTGACATGAAGTGTTTTGGGCAAGTATATAGGCATATATTTGAGGTCAATATGATTTTATTTGCCCTTTTAATTGAGTAAAGCACAAAAGGAAGTACTAGTATGGATCCGTATATGTACTAGCAACAACATCTGCCTCTGCAAAGTGAGTTTTAAGCTCAGTATTATAATCTATAAGTGTGTGATCAAATACTAACCAAGCAAAGTTTACTAGAAGACGAGTATGTATCTATGAAACTTAGGGTCTATCTGTCCATCTCATGAATCTTATAGTGGTCCAGGCTGAAATAGCTGTGCTATTTATTTTGTTTCCTTCCCAAAACAAGCTGAGCAGTGAGACTGAAACACACTCTTACACTATCTTGAAGTACAGGCCTTTTTTTTTTAATTATTTGATACCTACAGTATAACCAATAGCATCTCCATTCACTCATGGGATGCTCAATAAATCCATGTTCAGGGGGTCTGGTACTCCCAACGTTGGAGTACTCAGGAAACTTTGTGATGCGTCTTTGCAAATGCCATGTAATTTAACTCTTTAACCTTTTGGGGTGCAGTGAAGAGTGGGACCTGTTATCAGAATTGGGTATTTGAATGGTGTTATGGTCATTACTTTGAAAAGTAATCGTAAGTGTTTGAAAGGTTTTATCTTTGGGAAGTTTGCTGGCTTAATTGGTGCCTGTCAATGATAATTTGGAATCATTTAATGAATCTCAACAGTTATATTGGGCAAGACAAGTTGAAGACTTCTTTTCTCTTTCATGTGTTAGTGTTAGAATCACAGAGGATGTTTTAAGACTGCCTGATGCTGGTAGATAATCGGGGAAGACAAGTTTGCTTTTAGTAGTTGCCAATCCAGCAAAATTTACTAGATGCATTTACTGGATTTATTTTGGAGTTTTACAGTTTCTGAAAAAGCTCAGTTCAAAGGACAGTGATTAGAAAAAATTCATAGAGTTCATGAACTCGCAGTACATCTTACATGCCATGATTTATGTCTCTTGACTGGTAAATTAAAGAACCCAATGACTTGAAAGATATTTCCATGTGCCACTTTGTAGGAACAGGCAGAAAATAGTTCCAAGGTATACAGAATTGGTGTCTTACAGAGAACTACATTACTTTTTAGTATGCTGGAATGCCATTTGATGTTGCAGGACAGTTAAGGCAGATTTGGGAAGTGGCTGTGCTTTAATCTCACGGTTCTAACTGAACAAAATGTAATGAGGAAAGGGAAGACTACACTCATCAGATGAAGAAGTTGGAGTTCAATGTGGGCTTGATCTTGTCTCCCATGTGCATTATAATTTACCGTTCTCAGGGCCATATGTACAACAGATGATTTTAAAAAGTCAGGAGAGAGATCTACCACTAAAAGGGGATGTAAAACTAGCTAGGGCAATAGGGTATTTAGCAGTGCAAAGTAAGTACAGATGCTATAGCCATCTGCTGTCTATGCACACTGTGGTCTTAATCTTCCAGGTCCTACCGCCCTTGGACACCTAGCAGGAGCAGCCAGAGAGGTCCAAGCAGCATGTTGCTAAACAGCCAAACAAGTACACAGAAGTGCTAGACCCTGTAAGAACAGTACCAGAAAGGAATGCACAATTATATAATAGCAGGCATCTGGCACACTCTCCTTTGTACTGGGAGCTCGGAGGTCTAGCAGGGCCCGGGCCACGTCTGGAAATGCCTGTAATTCATTTCTTACTTTGCTGATTTAGAGCCTTTAAAATGTCAGAAATGCCAGTGGCAGCCTGGGAATTCCCTGTGCGAGCCTCCAGCGTGTGGGCTGGTGCCAGCGCTTGCACCACAATCTGGGACAGGCTGCAGGGAATCCCAAGGACCAACGCCAAGACCCGGGTCCCACCATGGGGTGGTTTTGAGGCTGGTATGGGGCATGAAGAGAATTCAGGGGAGTCGGTGAGTAGATATCCTTGCAGCTTGGGCAGTCAAAGGAGAAGGGCAGGCGGGAGGCTCTATTGCTTTGCCTTCCTGGTGGGCTTCCTCCAGTGTCCTGTTTCTGTGAAGCTCCCCAGGGCTCGGTGTCACCAGCCCCTGCAGATGTGTCATGGGGAACTGTGCTTACAGGTTGGATGTGGCTGTTGTGGGTTGAGGGGGATTGCTTGTGCCAAGGCCTTTCCTGCAAGCAGGAGAGGAGAGGAGGAGGAAGGCAGTGGCTGTAGCATTTAGCACTACTGGCAATACACCTGCTGGCCATAGGCATTTCACAATGGCTCCTGTCCTTCTACTGGCATCTGTCCCTTGTGTAGAGACCTGCTCTAACCTATGCTTGGTGCTGGTTGGATGCCACTGGCAGGTCAGGTTAGGCCATCAAAACTTTTGGGTTGCTGTTGCACCCCTGGCCTGCTGCATGAGCTTGCTTAGTCATTTCTACATCCCTCATCTCTAAACTTGTGATGAGGTGACTCACCCCTATTGAATGCATGCTTGATTTTATTAGATAGACGTCAACATGTTTCATATGCTCTCTATTAAAGAATTACATGTTTCTTTCCTTTAATATCTTCTGGAAACAGCTGAGGTAAACAGCTTAGAGAGGGGAAGCTCAGTACCATTTACCAAAAAAAATATGCTCTAGGTTGTCTCTTGTGAAGTACTGGATGCTGTGTTTGGGAGAATTGAGAATGATGAAGTATTTTCTCAAATTGCTAGTTTCCGCTGCATTAAAGTCAGAGACGCTGAAGGCTCTGCAGCATTTATAACTGATTTCCTGAACAGTGTAGCAAATAGAGATGAGAGCCCTTTTCTTGTAATTCACATGTGCAACAGAAATCACTTAGCTGACATAAATCAGGGCTAAATTGCTTTTAAAGGCTCACAAAACATTTCTGAAAGAGACAGGATGAGGAAACCATTTTGCCACAGCAGAGTACGTCCCCATGTTGAGTCCTATTAAAGCCTGATCAAAGAGCCTTGTTGGCTTTTCATTAGAGCCTGGTTGTGTATAGTTGAAATGCAGCAATGGTTTCAACAGAACAGGCACAGAAATATGCACAGGAGGTAAATTTAAGCAGGAATCTAGACCATCAAAGTATGTGATTAAGGACAATTTAATGTGCTGAGTAATGCAGCATGATTTGGATGTAATTTATCCTAATCCAGTCTGATCTTTTACAGGAGAATATATTATAGGGCCAGAATTAGGTGAGACCAGGGCCCCATCTGGCCTCCTGTCTCCAACAGTGGCTTACAGCCAATACAAGAAACAAAGCAAATATAGAGTAAGCTTCCCCTGTTTATCCTCTCTGCTTCTGGCATTCAGCCGTTATGGGACTTTTTGGGTGAAAGCATCCAGAGTATGAAGTACAATAGCCACCATTTATCTTTGCTTCATGGATTTATCTCATTGCCTTTTGAACCCATGCCTAGTTCTGGTGATCACAGTGCCTAATACCAGTGAGTACCATGATTCAGCTGCATTGCATGCAGAAGCTCTTCTCTTAGTTTGGTTTAAACTGCTGTGCTCCAACTGTTCTTCCTGTTACAGTAATTCAGTGGAAAAGCCTTTTTGAACAAGCTATGTCTGGACCTGGGGCTTGGAAATCTGTAATGTGCAAATTTTCTTCTCTCCCTTCCCTCTCTCCTTTTCCAATGACTCTCTGGGATGAGAGTTTTGGGGGTGACACTGTTGATCTCCATGCACATTCCAGCAGAGGTGGTGCTATATTGCCCCCATGAGCAGGCACAACCTGGTGAGCAGCGGGCGATGTCTCTTTTGGGGGAGGTTATACATAGGGAGCAGTGCTGCCATGGGATGGAGGGGACAGTGGCCGTGCACCATACATGTAGCTCTGGGCAAAGTTAGTCTGAAACAGCAGAAGGAAGGTGTCCCTGGAGAAGGGCAGCAAAGGGACTCTGCCTTTTCTTATAATCACCATTTGGGCTGTAACGCAGAAACCCAGATGGACCATGTGGTTGCCAATCAGAAGCTGGACCCAAATCTGTGGAAACTAGAGTTTGAGGGGCCCATCCTCAAATCAGAAAGGGCTAAAGAAAGAAAAAAATGAAGCAAAGATTCTTAAAGCTTTCTTAAGCACTTAATCAGAGTCATATGATACATATGCAAGCTCATTAGCCTGACTAGTTTATCAGATACATTTGAATTTATGATTCTGATATTCAGTACTTAATTTGTAACGATTAGATGCATCTTTTAAACATACATTGTATCTGCATGTAGATGTGTGTAATAAAATCCCAAAGTGAAGAGCACAACTGGAAAAGCTGCACATGAGAATGATTATTTTTTATTACCTTGTTTTTATCACTCAGCATTTGTGTTATCAAGGCTATAATAAAGTGACACATGCTCGGTCATTGTAAGACAGAGATAAATTTGGCCTCCCCGCAAGGGACAAGCAAGGTCAGTTTAGAGGAGGTGAAGAGCACCTCCACCCAGAGTTCTTGCTAAGGTAAATACACTTTTCTGTCCTGTGGAGAAATTTACCATCTGAAGGAATAAACAGGGTAAAACAAAAACAGATGAGGATGTGACTCTTAGGCAAGATCTTGTTTTTATACTTCTTTCCAGGAAAAAGCTTGCTATAAACATTTGTGTTGTCTTTTTCAAGGCTGCTGAAGCCTTGCAGTAGAAGATCACATGGTGTTAGCTCATTGTCCCAGTGTCCTACAGCTTCCAGGCTGTGCCAAAGCTGTCTTTCCTTGGTGCCGGAGAGGCTGGGCTTTGCTGTCAGATTGCCCTGCCCTGTATCTTGCAGCCCGGTGAAATGCTGAATGTGAGTTTCCAAAGCCCTGTCTTCCTCCAGGAGGAGAATTTCATCATAAAGAAATAGAGTTGTGAAAAATTCAAGAGGCTAATTCTGCATGTCTTTAGCCTGAGCCAAATACTGAAGTTGCACCCTGGAGCCAAACGATCAGCTTCACTGCTGAGGAATCTTGGGACGGAAATCTCTGAGATTCCCCAATCATTTAGGGAAGGGGCAGGATGCCTCGAACCCATCTCTCATCCTTCTACACCCTTTCGACGCAAAAAACCAAAGAAATGTTGACAGCCACCTGCAAACACTGTGGGTCTGCATGAGGCTGAGGTGGTACACGGAGATACCATTTATCTTGGAGCTGTCTGCATCCTCTGCACCTTGGACTCAGTGGCAGAGCTCAGGTTATGCTGTACAAGGCTAATCTCTAGGATTCTCTGAGTGCAGAGCAGAGGACACTCGTTTTCCTTGTCCTGCCCCTCTCGTTCATGATATAAATCATAGAATCATAGAACCAGCTAGGTTGGAAAAGACCTTTAAGATCATCAAGTTCAACATTACCCCAGGACTGCCAAAGCCACCACTAAACCGTGTCACTGAGGGCCTCGTCTGCATGTTTTTTGAACGCTTCCAGCGCCAGTGATTCCATCACTTCCCTGGGAATGCTGTTCCAATGTCTGATTACCCTTTCAGTGGCAAAATCCTTGGATCCAGGTGCAGGAAACATTGCTGGAGAGGAGGCAGTGTCCATCTCCTTCCAATCTTGGCTTTTCTGTACAAGCTAAGGTTACTGGTATAGGGAAGATCTCTTCTGCACTTACATGTTTCCACTGTTGTGCTTGGGGTTTCTCAGAGAGAACTTGGGTTGAATTTTACTTTGTTGGGTTCAAGGAAGCTGTCAGAAGTCAGCACTAAATCTTAGAATCATAGAATAGTTGGGGTTGGAAAGGACCTTAAGATCATCTAGTTCCAGCCCCCCTGCCATGGGCAGGAACACCTCACACTAGACCATGTCACCCAAGACTCAGTCCAACCTGGCCTTGAACACTGCCAGGGATCAGGGTTTCCAGCAGGGTCCTGGTAAACCAAACTGTTCCACCATTATATGATGCAGAGAAAATCATTGCAACCTAACCAGAAGTATGTACTATCTGAAGCTCTGCTGTTTGCTCTATGCCAGCATTACAGCCACACTGTGAAGACAACAGATAGGTGGCAGGAAGGCAAAGTTCTCTTTTGTGTTGTTGTCTCTGTTCTCTTAAGGAGCTGGTTGCACAACAGTGGCTTGTCCTTCTTAGCAGCAAGCAGACACTGCTTCCAGACAGCAAGAAATGCCTGGGTTTGAAGTCAGGTCTCCAGATTTTCTTCTTGCCCCTCAAGTCCCTTTTGCTCTCGGCAAGGAATTCTAGAATCTTGGGACCGCCACAATGGGGCCCTTTCTGACAGGGCTGGAAAGCTCGACCTCTGCTCAGAAAGGACAGATTCATGTTCGAGAGGGTTCCACAAAGCAACGATTTATATCAGGAAATGAGCAGAATATTTTCTAAAAAAAAAAAAAAAAAGAGGAAAAAAGCCTTCATCTGTTTATTTGGCTCAGCAAAGAGATCAGCTGTGCTTTTATGATTGCAGAGGCTGGAGTGCTGAAAGGGGAAAATGTATAGCTGTACGCAACCATGTGTTTGTATTCGTGATGCATAACGTATAGAGTTAATTTTGCTTAATTATGTGTCATACAAGTCTCAAAGCTCAGTGGGAATGAAGATACCTTCATGCACATGGTCAAACTTTTGCACTTTGAGTACCCTGAATGCAAATTTTAACCTTGCATTCTCCATATATGTTCTGTTTGTTTGTATAGTGTTACATGTTCAGCCATAGGCCTTGGTGACAGGTAGGCACCTAGTGACAGTTCTTGGCCCTGCTTGATATTGTGCCTTGTCTCAAATAGAAAACATCAGTCTGGCTGTTGAGGAAAATCAGTTAGAAGTTTCAAGATGCAAATATATTCTCAAGGCTCAGGTTTCTGTATGCATAAAGAGCAGTGGCAAAGTATTTTTGTATTGGTTTACTTTAAAAACACTGCCACAGAATCTGATAGCAGTGCTAAGAAAAATAGTTTGTGGAAAAGTCGTCTTCATTACTGACTGCGGATAGTATGAGTGTTGGGAAAGAGAGATTGAACTTCCTTGTTAAAACACTTCTGTGCTTTTAATCTGCCTGGCAAATCATTGGCGATTAAATGATAATCTGAGTTGTTTGTTTGAAATGTCATACATCTCCACTGCAGCCTGCCCACACCACTGGAGACTTTTAGGAATTAAGGAGCATGGGAACATAAACACATACAATGTATTTAAACATGAATTAGCAAAAGCCAACAAATACAGAACAATTTTAATTTATGTATTAAAATACTCTAGAGGACACAGATTAACCTCCATTACTCAGGGTTTGTCACTGTCTCATCTCCTTTGGACAGCAAACACCGAGAAACAGACAGAAAGATGATTTACTCTTCCTTTAGCTTCTGTCTCGTCTGATGAAATGTCTGCTGTGCAGCTCCCCCAGCCGTTCTCCTCCGTGGGTCTGACAGCTCCTCATGCTTTGCAGGCGCTGTTTTCTCTCATGGTTCAAACTCACAGTTGTCTGAAAACTTTGCTAAATGAGTTGAAGCCAAGCCTTGCTTTGCTGGCAGGCAAGAGGCCTCGGGCTAAAAGGTGACATATCTGAGAAAGGAGGAATCCCACAGAGTGAGCTTGCTGGGTCTGCTGCCGTGTGGCAACACTGCATCAACAGTGTTGATGAGAAGCTTTTAATAGAGCCTTTGCATCGTGGCTACTGCAGGGATGAAGTCCCCTGACTGAGTACATCAGTTCTGAGGGGGAGCTAAGCAGGAGCCAAGTTGCATCCTTGTAGCCCCTCTATTGATGCAGTGTTGCTCTGCAAACAATCCTTGTTCCTGCAGGAGGCTTCTGCTGACTTGCTGGAGTAACCCTCTGGGACAGATACAAATCAAACTGAATTAGAAGTTCAGCTAAAGAGATATGCACAGCCCATCGCAGACACACCTGGTCACCTCCAGTCTTCTCCACTTGGAACATTTCTTAGGCTTTATTGAGCAAATGTCAGAATGCTTCTCATTTGTTTAACAATTTTCCAGTTGTGCCATTGCTTGTTTGTGTATATCTGTATGTATTTAGATAGATGAAAACACGCGCCACAAACATACATCAATGTTTATTAACACTCACTGAATACAGCAGCCAAGTATGTCCCTAAAGAAAGGATGTGCCATAAAGCTTTTCTATAATATTGTTAATAAAAC
This sequence comes from Nestor notabilis, assembly GCF_000696875.1. Taxonomy (NCBI): domain Eukaryota; kingdom Metazoa; phylum Chordata; class Aves; order Psittaciformes; family Psittacidae; genus Nestor; species Nestor notabilis. Next base: position 143,687 of record NW_009944897.1, read on the forward strand.
GTTCATTATTAAATTAGATTGCAAGTGCCATATAAAATCAATGACATAAGATATTTTTATCTTTCACAAATTTCCAGACTGACTGTGGATAGCTTAACGTGATAACAAGGCAATCAGCTCTGTAGTAGTGCTTGTGGTCTTCCTCTCACATTCATTCCTAGTTTTCAAATGAGTAATGTTATCCTGGTGTAATGCTGATGAAAAAGGAGATCCAGCCTCCCTCTCCTTTGTTGATAAGGAAGAATGTTTCCAGCTTGTGTGATGTGCTTGGCACCACTGATATTTTAATATCGTTACCAGCAGGAAATGCTTTCCTTGCCAGTAATGAAGTTCAGTGTCAGCTAAAGGTGGTGCCCCACGGGAAGACTTTAGACAAAATTGCCATATTCTGATACAAAAAAGGCTAGAAATACACTATTTTTGTGAAAGGAATTTGTTCAGTATGGAGTGATCCTGGCTAACGAAGAAGGGACAAGCCAGAGCTATTTTCAGATCTGCTGGTTTCACTGCTGTTCTTGCAGCTATGCTTGGAAGGGAAATTAGGATGGTGGTATCTCTTCTCATACAGAAATGGAAGAATAATGGAAATATATGTGTGTTTATAAAGATAAAGAGATAAAAAGAGGAAAAGCTGAAGAGAAATGATCTTCCCTGTGTAGCTGCAGATGTGACATTCATTGTGCCTTTCCTCGGAAAGGTGGTTGTTCTGCAAGGCGAGGTTTCTTGTCTGATTTAAGGGCTAGCAGTATGCCAGGTACAGGCTGTACTGAAGGAGAAGATTGGAGTATCTGCTTGGAAGTTGTTACAGTTATGAGACACCATTAATTAATTTCCTTAATTGTTTTGGAGACACAATCAGATACTTCCGCCTCACAATAATGCTGCTCTGAAAATAGTGAGTCTGAGAGGTATTCATCTTATAGATCATCACTTGGGAGAGGGAAAAGACATCAGTGAATCACATGCAGAATAATAGGACATAAAAATAAACATGGAATCAAGCAGGGCTCCTTTTTGGATGCTATTGCAAAGCAGCAGCACAGGCTTTCTTCATTAGCAGAAAAGAGGAGAAGAGTATGTATACAGAGAGCACTTTACTCAGCCAGAGATATAATTTGCTGTACCTTCTTTGCTTTCTATTTCAGCAGAAATTTTTTTTTCCCCATCCTTGCTGGGAGGAACAAGGTTTGGCTTTCAGATTTTCACTGGGGACATGAGGATTTTATTTCAAGCTCCATTTTATTTGATACTGCTTTGGCCTGATTTTATAAGTGAAATGTGTGTGTTCAAAAAAGTGACAAGGCAGGGAGTACATGGGGTACATGGACTTCAGGAGCTCCAAAATCAGAAGCTGATAAAGCTTGACTTTAAAACTTACAGCAAGAATAGATGAAAAGATGAAAACTTGCCCAGTAACTTGATTGTTGGATTTCTATTTTTTTCTTTTTGAGCAACCCTCATGACTTTGGGGGCAGTGGGGATTCAAATAAATATTTTGTAATAATTGTTTCATTTCTTCTGTAAGAATGGTCATGTGCTTAAGACTAGAAACGGAACCAGAAGTTGTAGGTTCAATTGCCTTCAAGAGCCTGAATACATTCCTTATCCTCTAATGCTAGTTACCCTCCTGATCTCAAAGGGACATCACTGAGAGCTACTTGCTACTTCGTCCTCTTGTAGCTGACCCTAATTTGCTCAGCTGTACACTTTGCAGTGTCAGTAAGGGGCTTTTTCCCTCTTCAAACTAACCTTAAGGTTTGTTTTCACCACGCACAAGCGATGGGAGAAGCAATGATGAGGTTTGCTGGACAGAGCTCCTGGCCCATGTGAACAGTCACTGCATGTGCTGACACTCTGTTTGCCATTGACCAGAGAGCCGGGACATGCAGGAGATACTAAAGTGATCATCAAGAATGTGCACAGTGGAGATACGATACTAGGTTAAAGCAAGTTTTATGTGGGGATCTCAGCAGGGTTTCACCTTCTCACCAGTTAGCGCTGTCAGAAGAGAGGCATTTTGGGGCAGGACCAAACACAGACACTTGCACACCAAGAGAGCTGTATTGACAGCAACCACAAAGCTCCAAGCTGGTGTGGGAGTGGAGCCAGGGCAGAGGACTACATTTTGGGGATCGTGCCTTCAGTGTCTCATTCTGAGGGATCTCTGTTTTGGGCACCATATAGCAGGCATTATATTTGCATATGAAATCTTGTGTAGAAGAAGCAGCCTATTCATGAGCAGTAGCATCCTCATACCAAATACAACTGCAGACATGGCTGAGAAAACAACCATTTAATTGAAGTAAGAAATGACACTGGAAAATCCAAAGAGGGTGCAAAAACTTCCCCAGTAGTTACTAGTCACTGGAAGCAAATCCTAGACATATAAGACGTGGGATCCAAGTAAAGTGCTGGGAGAAACAGAATTTATGGGTAGACATACCTCTGCCCTTAAGACATGTTTTTTCTTTAGATGATTCCCCAAACTCTCTTGAAATTAAATACATAGTTTAGGATAATCCTTCTCTGATTACTGTGGAATACACAGCATGCTGCAAGGGACAAAACCCCACTCCTAAGAGCCTGCCCCCTCCAAATCCTAAAATTGCCCCTGCAGTGGGATTTCTGCAAACACAGCCTGCCTCTACAGTGGGTTCATTGGGTGGTTTTCCCACCATTAATGCCTCTGGGTACAGCATGTGACTGTGCCACAGGCACTGTGCCCACACAGCGATGCTGTCTGCCCAATCTGTCATTGCTTAGGCTCTTGCCTGTACAGACCATTTCAGAGCTGGGTCTCAGAGGCTGAGAAAGCGCTGGGAAGAAGCACAGCCATAGTGAAGTATTTCTGTCCTCAGTTCTGCTTATCCAAGACCAGTTGTTGCAGCTCCCTTCTATAATTCCTTCCCACTTCTGTAGCAGCTGTCAGAGCTCTCAGCTGTTCTGCCACAAGCAAAGGTGCCAGCACCCTTTAATCACTATAGAAAAGTAGGGGTGCATTGCCCATCCTGGAGGAAAGAAGAAAGGACAAAGTTTGGGGTTTGTTTTTGTTTTTCCCTGCAGAAGATAAGTACTTGTCAGAGAGAACTAGGAGAGGTTTGGAGGTTATTCACAAATTAATCAGCCTCTGAAAGGAGAGGACTGCAAGCAGTGCCAGATAAGCCCGTAGCAGCCGCACCCCTGCATCAAGCACTTAATATTCCCTTTCCTCTCTAGGGGAATGTCAGGGGTTAATTCAGTAGCTCTGCATTTAATAGCTCAATTTAAAGGGGAAAAAATGACACCCTTCTCCCCTGCCTTGCTGGTTGTGGATGGTTTGCTCTGTCTCGTTGATCACATGCTCCCGGAGCCCCTGGTGTTGCAGAAGCCCCAGCTGCTGCTGCTGATGAGCTGGTGCTGCTCAGGATCCGTCCTGGTCCCTGCCTGTCAATGCCTTGCAGTCCCGACCTCCTCTTTAAAGGAGGGAGTGCACAGGATGAGCTCTTGAGCATATGGGTGGAAATCTGGGAGGCACCCATTCTATCACCACCGTTTCCAGCTCTAACCATGTCTATTTGTTGTTGTCTTTTTTTCAGGGACTATGGATCTTCAAAGAGAAAATCAGGTAAGATACCAGGCTTTCTGGCTTTCTATGTACTGCATGATTACAGAGAGGACCTACCCATGTGCTCCCTTAACCCTTCATTCCACCCCCTTTTCAACACCTCTCCCCTTAAACCTTCCCTTTATCTTGTGTGGCATTAAATCGTGTAGGAGTTTAACTTCTCATTGCTGAAGCCTGCTAGAGGTAGGCATCAGCTCTTTGCACTAGCAAGAAGAAATCTACCACATATTATATTGCAGGTAAAATGACTGCTCTCCTCTGACTGTATTTATACAGCTCCTTCTTCAGTCTGAGAGGATAATTGTATTAAATTTCTCTCTCCCATTTTTTTTCTTAAGTCATTCTTTACCTGAGCAAACAGTCAAAATGCAGCCTGAGAGCTGGGGTTCTTTTCCAGAGGGAAGGGAATGCTTTTCTATTCTCTTCTGAATCTTTTACTTTTGCTTTTCCAAAGGATCTAGTGAAGCTTCTGATGCAAAATGCTTTCAATGCCTGTGTCTGGGTTTGGGCTTCTTCAAAGGCTGTAGCTCAGTGTTTTGTTTTTAAGCTCCTGGATTCAAATGTCCCATAAAACCCTGATCTGAAACTATATAAATCCAACTTTTCCCCTCCCCTTGTAGCTCTTAGTGATTTTTACAGATGTGTTTTCAATAGGGACATGTAATTATGGGCCTCTGGGTTTGGCTGTGCTGAGCTGGATGTGTCAGGGCTTTCTCTCTTCTATTTTTTTTTCCTTTTATTCTTTCTTTTTTTTTTTTTTCCCCCCAAGCAGTATGGAGCACCTGCAACTCTCATTGACTTTGTTTGGAGTCTTGGGTGCTCCCAGTTGTATTCAGGGCATCCAAAGAGAGGACTTTCAAACCAATAGCAACTTCTGTAAAACTCTGGCCTGTGTACAGGGGAGAGGAGGGTTTTTTTCTTGCTTTTTAAGATGATGAAGAAACACTGCAATGGCTTGGGCTTCGGAAAGGAGGGGAAGATGAATGTAACATACTGGTCTCCAATGAATGTCACTGCCTAGATTGATTTGTTGGTTAATTATGAGAGCTTTTAAGCTGCAGCTCTGTAATAAGCTAATTGATGCACTAAAGCAAAGCTGTTGCTTGACCCTGATGTCCTGTGCATCAAATGGATATTGCCTTTGCAGGCCAATACTTTAGGTATCCTTTCCCTGAATTTCCCTGAGGTTTGTTGTGGTAATGAAGAGGCAAGCATGGTACTAGGTGCTGGCCCAATGTGCTAAACTACAGCATGCTTCATCTTCCTAATTTCCTACAAAGATTAACTGGATTCAACTTCTAGGATCTCCTAAATGTAATGTTATTGAAGTGTTTGTTCACGGAGGCCTGTGACTTAAATTGGCAGCAGCACTTTCTCTAGAGGAGGTGACCATAAAGGTGAAGTGACCCTGTAGAAGGCAGAACTGAGTGTGGGAGCTCCCAGGGAAGTGCCACATCCTGAGTGCTGGGGGTTTCAGGCCATGTAAAGACCTTTGAAAAACAGTGCTGAAGTCTCTGGGGCCACCTGATTTAGCAGTGACTTAAAATAGCAGTAGGAAACCAGAAGAGCTTTGGGCTCAGTGCGCCAGTTAACATGCACAGGAGTTGCAATAATCTTGTAAGAGATGTGAGGATTGCTTTGGGAGTGTGAGGAAACTGCTGCTTCTCCATTCCTGTACCTCTGGAGGGAAGTTGGAGCTGATCTACCATGGCATTAGGGGAAGAGGGATTAAGTTGAGTCTGTGTAGCAGAGATGCCATTTTTGGCTGCTGCCCTGCTGGGTTCTTCTTGGCCTCCTGGCCAAGTGATGTGTTCCTCCATCCGTGTGAGGGATGGATGCTCAAGTTGGGCTCCCTCCTTTGACTGTCCCACCTCCACATGCTGCCAGGTCTCCTTTTGGGACAATTTCCTCTTCTCTCTTTCTTAGTACTTGGCCCCTTGCACAGCTAGGGCTTGGAAACAGTGGGATTTAGGGATACTTTCTCCATTTAGCTGGTATGAAGAGGAATGTGAAGCAGCTCTCTGACCAAATGAGCTGCATAAAGGGACTCTGTTCCCAGCCATCCTCTTGCCTGATCTTAGAGCAGCAGAGGAATGCTTCCTTCTGTTCAGAGCTGGGTATTGTGGGAGTGCGCACACAATGAACGAAGGAATATGCCAAGGGAGTTGGTAGCTGCAGCCTCTAACAAAGACCAGCTTTATGACACCCAAACAAGTGATAGGGTAAATAAGCACAAATTTCCAGGGTGTACTGTGAAAGTCTTCTAAAGGTAACACATAGCTTTGAAATGTAGTTTCCTCTGTAGGTGCGGACACTACTCTATCTTTAAACAAGAGACAAATAGGCACTTTAAAATGCAATCATCTCCCAGCAAATCAGGACTGTGAACACATCTTCCGCCTTGACCAAAGATGTGCTGGGAGGAGGCTTTGGGGCATGAGCACAGCTGTCCCACGCTGTCCGGCAGGAATCCCACAGCTGCCGTGTCTCAGGCATGTGCAGGCACAACATGAGCATGGCCTGTTGCAGAAACATTTGGGGAATGCCTCTGACAGCCAATATCACCTCTACCCTGACCTCTGCCTTGCCAGAGTGCATGTCTAGCTAGTCCTGTGCTTGCTCCTTAGAGCACAGACAATTAATCCAAGTTCAGAGTTTAACAGGAGTTATGGAAACACTTACTGCTGTAGCTGATACTGGTTGTAAACATTTGAGACCTTCTGAACCAAATGCAATAGCATGGCATGTCCTTAACAAAACAGAAGGGAGCCTTGCACTGCTCTGGGCTACCTCTACATGCCAGCCCTGAGCCAGGCCTCCTCTTGTGCAAAGAGCTGTATAAACACGCAGTCCTTTGCTTGGATGTGATCTAATAATAAATGCTTTGACCTGCAGTCAGTGCAGAGACCTGGAGCTTCACTGAAGCAACCGAGGCTCTGCATAGGCATGGATGTTTGCTGTGGCCTGAACTGCCACATGTGCTGTTTGTTACCTTGGATTTGTGGGGCTTTACTTGACATGCTTCAGAGCTGCTTCAGAAAGCTGCCTTCATGTTACCAGGCAATTGAATTGTTGCTCTATGACCATCTGTCAGTGCGGAAGAGACCTCAGTACAACTGTGAGGAGTGGTTACCATGGGCATATTCTGTGCATTCACAACAAATGGTCTCATCTAGGTCTTTCCGAAGACCCTCTGTAGCAAAAGAGGAAGGAATTGCTTTCCAGACTCCAATTTGTTGATCACATTAACCAAGTGAACAGCAACTTATTTGTCACTCAAAATAGGCACCACTACTATGCAAGCATCCATTGTGTGGTTTTCTCTCATCAAATCAAAATAAGTGCAGAATTGCTGCAAGTCTAGTAATGGGTATTTGCATGGTACATTACAAACCACAAATTAGGTTAATCCACTCCGCAAACCCTACCAGCTACCATCTGTGCCTGGTGAACTAATTAACCCTTGAGACATCTGCTAATCCTGATGTGGGTTGTAAAACCAGTTGGGGTATGTTTCTTCCCAAAGATGTCCCCTGTGTGTTGCTCTCCTCCCTCCCCACCCTTGCTGGCTAGAGCAAGTTTCAGAGTCCTGGAGTAGGATGATCTTGCCTTCTCTTGCTGAGAATCTTTCCTGGTTGGTTTCATGCCAAAGTTGTTGACACATTCCTAGTCACGAAGCTGAAGGAAGCATCTGCAACTCAGTGTTTGGTGGCAATAGGGACCCTTGCAGCTTTTCCACACTGAGTCTCAGTGCTCCTCAATTACTGAGAGCATTCTCCCTGCTAATGGTGGGGTCAGACACAGCAGAAGAGATGCTGCTTTACCTCTGCTTTCAAAGCTAAGGCATGGATCTCTGCCACCTGCCTTGTAGGCAGCCAAGCCCTTGTGCTTACTGCTTTCAGCCAGCACCAGTGGGAGCACTGCTGACCACCCTCTTCTGAAATCCTAACAAAAAACACTGCTGCTTGCTCACTCCCACTGCTCTGGCTGCCCTGCTTGCTGCTGGGGGCACAGCTGGCTTCAAGCTGCTGCTCAGTGGCTTTCTCTGGCAGCTTGTTGCTATGTGGTAGGATGCTCCTCCAAATGAGAGGGAATAAACTTAAAGTTCATGGCTCCATCAGCACTGCAGTGTCTCGTTTTCTCAGCTGACCGGATCCTGCCTGCATCAAGCTGGCTGTACTTTGGCTGAGTCTGCCAGCTGAAATCTATATAAATAGCCCCTGTAATTGAGCACTTAGAATATTAACTTAACAGCTTGGTCCAAGCCAGCGTTGCCTCAGTGAGGATGCTGATGAGGCTTGGCTTCCTCAGCAGAGAGAACTATCCTTCAACCTAGTTCCCATGTCCAATTTTTGGACTATTAGAATATGGCAGCACCCAGACAACAATCTCTGCTTCCTTTCCCTCCTGTAAACTAAAACTAGGAAGGATGTATTTGCTGGCAAGTAAATAAAAACTTCAGAGTCCATTGGAAGCTACTTCTTCAACTTTACAGAAACAATCTGTAATGTTCTCTTTTTCCTTCAGAAGGGAAATCAAGTAGAGTTGAGAGTTGCAACAGTGATGGAAGTGAGAAACAAGCAGATCACTGTAATGCCAAGGGCCCTCCTGGCTGATCACTTCGTGGGATTGCGGCTGTGGGGTAGAGCTGACAGCAAGAGTTGTTTCTTTAGCCTAATTCTTCCTTACTAGGGAAACCCTCTTCCTCACTCTCACACCTGAGGATGTGTGCTCTGTCAGCTTCAGAGAGATGCCTTAATTGCTATTTCTTTATCAGGGATAGGTTTGGTTTTTTTTTTCCTGCTTCCTTTATAATTACAAAAGGAAGTGCCTTACCTCTATGGCTTTTTCTGTCTTTGCAGCTGAGCTATATTCATCACTTCAGAGCTGAACCTTTCTGGTCCTGTCATACTGCATATGTCCAGCATGCATTTACAGCTCCATGGCATGTGTTGTTTTTGGTTTTTTGTTTGGTTGGTTGTTTGGGTTTTTTAATGAATGAACTTTACTTTTTTCAGTTCAAACTACCTGCTTTGGGGCAATATGGAGAAATGGTGTGCACTAGCCCTTCTTAGTCATTCAACGGGGTCACATATGTGTGAGCTGTACCAGCAAGGCAGTGCGGCTGAAGCTGTCTCTGCCTGTTTCAGAACTGAAATATCCACCACTTAGTTGGTGGAACTGAGTGTGGAACTTCATAGGTCTGCAGCAGGCATTTAGCTACACATGGGCACAGGATGAGGATAGAACATCCAGCTTCCAGCCTTGGCAGATATTTAATGATATTTGTGTGAGATGGATGTAGTGGAGGCAGAAGGAAGGATAGACCTCTGCAAGAAAGGCACGGTGCTGCCTTTACTTTGCCTTAAGGTTGTGGTAGTATTGGTGGGATGTCATCTGGAATAGTTGATGTTCTTTTAATATTAGAAGAACTGTGAATGCAACAGCAAGCATGCTGTGGGCATCCCTTAACTTAGTTGACTGTTAAATCTGTCTGAGTTTTCTGCTCTTGGCCAGAGGAAGTCTGAACCTTTTCAGTGGGTTCTCAAAGGGGCCAAATTTAAGAGTGTGTCACTAAAGATGTTGAGGGGAAAAAAAACCTAACATGGTGAATGCCAGCATGAAACAATGCATCTCCTGTCAGGATGGTGACTACAGCAGATGTCATGTGGCTATCCGCATTGGGTGCATGAGTAGTGAAGTAGGCAGTTGGTTATTGCTTAATGAATCTGAGCCCAGGTGATAGCAGCAAAGCTAGAACGTGTTTTTAAACTCCAATATTTGCGTCATTCCGCCATTGTGGTGTTTGTCTCTGAAGTCTGTCTCCCTATACTCCATCCAAAAGGAAAGTTTAGTTTGGAAGGCTAATCTTTGGGTTTTTAAGGTGGTGAATGGGGATCTAAGTTTGTCCAAGCCCGTGGCAAGGTCCCAGGAACATTTTAAACCACGTAGCTTGGGCTTGGTGACTTAATCCTTGTAAGAAATCTGTGGTATGACATGATCCTTGCAGACTGAGGCATGTGCTCTTGTTTGTGTCCTGATGAATCACACGTGCGTGCTGTGTTCCTTGCATTGTTTTCCACAACTAGTGCAGAAAGAGCAATGGTGGACTGGCTCCTTGGTGCCATTTGGCCTGTCGGTGGAGGATGGTTGGATGAGGTAGTTTGCCAGCTGCTATTTTGTAACGTCACAAGCATGTACTGACAGGATTGCTCTTGATCAGAAATCAGGATCTGTTCCCCCACCATGAGATTAACCTTCTTGGCTGTATCTACTAATTACTGCATGGAATTCAAAACCAGCAGTTTCTGGCAGAACATTTTGGTTCTCACATAGATTTTTTTATTTTTTTTTTATTAAGCAGGAGGTTAAAAGATTTAGTAATAAAAGAAGGATTGAGCAGGCAGAAGCATAGCAACCAAGGGCCAAACAAACCTTAGCATATAATTAGTGGGGATGTACATCTTGGGCCTGGTTCTGGAAGGCGTTGGTAGTTAATAATCTCAGTTCAGTCCTTGAAGATGGATCTTCCTCTTCTCATGATGGAGAATTATTCTTTCTCAACTTGCTAAACTTCCTCAATTTGCTGAACTCTAAAGTCTGTTCAGTTTATTGGCTTTTGCCTGATTCAGCAATTCCCAAAACAGCCATTTTCTTTCCTGATGTTTTTAGTAAGCATCTCTGTTTTAAAGTTCTTCATATAACTGAAGGAACATCTACTCCGTTGTTTGTTTTTTTTTTTTTCCCAAAGCAGGGCTAATGCACTGTGCTCAGGTGCACTGGCATAGAACAGTATATTTGAGAAAGAGCATCAGCTAAATCAGGCAGACTTCATTCCTTGCAGCATCTGTGTGTATGTGACCCAATTCTGCATCTTCAGTCAAGATGTGAATCTGTCCACTCCAATCCCACACTCCAAACCCAGCCTGTGGTATTCTGGCAGGAGGAAACTGATCTCACACTTCTCCTTGTACACCATATTTTTAAAGTCACTACTTAAACTAAAATGTTTTGGACTTCTGCCTGAGGCTACTGAAGAGGAGAGCAGATAGGAGACTTATTCTGCACCGCTTCAGTTTTCTGCTGACATGTGGCCGTTAGATGTATAGGAACGCTGTCATCTTCTGGGTGGCCCATATGCTGGGGTGGGAGGAAAACAGCATAAGAGAGGGAAGAATTGTTTGTGTGTTGTGTGGGTTTTTTGTTTTGCTCCTTGGCTTTTAAACTGAAGTGTGGGGACAGGGTACAGGATTAGGGAAAGGAATGTGTTTGTGCTCTTTGCCGTTCCCAGTTCAGCATCGATGCTGTGCACAGTGCTGTGTCAGGGGGAGAGGGCAGGGAGGCTGGATGGGCAGGGAAGGACTGCATGTATGAGGTGTGGCTTGAGCACAGCTATGGCGGAAGAGCACGCACCCTTCTGAATGCCTCAGAGAGCTTTCAGCTGAGCACTGAGAAAGCACTTGGTACCTTGGGGATGTAGTGGCATTTCTCATGGATTTAAGGAGTTGTGTGTTCTCCTTCTGCTCCTCTTCTGCCTTCCTCCTCTGTCTGTCAGTGACAGATGGTAATAACACTGCCTGCGTGGGTTTTCTCTTGCACAGAGAGAACTGTGTGGTATTGGATTTTGATTTTGGCATGTTAGATAAGGCAGGTGAGAAATGCACTTGGGAGCTGGAGTGGAGGGTGATGATCCTCAGCCGTTGCAGGAATCTGTGCACAGCACAGATGGGTCTGGCTGAGAGAAGCAGACCTCTTACCTGGGTGTTTCAGATAACTTAGTCTCAGGCTAGTGAGCACCTGAAACTTTAATCTCTCTCGTGAGAAGGAAACCTAGATGGCAGAGTGTGTGTCCTTAGGTTATTGAGAGCACTCACCCCTAAAATAGCACTCCCTAAGTGCCTCCAGCTTTGTGCATGGTTTTATAGTTGTCACACTCTGTCTGCATCTGGGCTGTGTGACAAGCAAAATCCTCACCAGTCTGGATGGAGTGGCTTATCTAACCAGAGACGGCTGGAAACATTACTTATAAAGGTGTTCAGCAGCAGTTATCATGTATACATCGATTGGCCAGCTCAGTCTGCTGCCAATTAAAACAGGCTGCCTGGACATGCCGATCCTGTAGTACGCTGTCTGTGCTTGGCAGTGTGACTTTTTCACAGTTGGAATTTGACTCTAGCTCTTTCTTTTTCTTTGAGCCATGCGTGAATCCTAGTGTGCTTATGTACCTGTGACTTTCCGAGTGTAATGGCTGGGGCTTCTCTGTCCTCCTGGGCAGTGCTGGAGGCACTTTTTTTCCCTGGAGGGATGATGCTCTAAGTTTGTACAGCTGTAGATGTGGATTAGTGTTCAGATATTCTAGGCACTTCCCAGCAAAACTGGGAACTGCTACCAAGCTGTATGTGCAGGGGCTGTACCACAGTGATCATGTGGGAAGCAGTCCTTGCTTGCCATGTGGAAAGAGTTAATATGTGCTATGGCTGCCAGAACAAAAGCTAAACAATCCTGGATACTTCTGGGTCTGTGAATAGGATTAGGATGGTCTTTTGCAGAAGTGAACAGAGTAGAAAATTGGGACTAAGTTTTCTTTACATCTGTACTTTTAGAAAGGATGAAGGACTATATGAGGCTGTAGAAATGCAGCTGTTGAGCGTGTCACTGTGCAGTTTGTCGGGCATACGATCCTTTTGCTCCGTCCTGGCTCAGGAAAGGGCTCCCCAGTTGTGGATTTCTCCCCTGCAGGAGTGAGTTATCCAGATGATGAATTTCTGAGGCATGCTTGAGTCACGTGAAAGCCAGATGTGAACGTTTTCCAAGCAGTGTGTGTGGGTCTAGCGTACACCAGGCTACGTGGCAAGTGGAAGTGGTCTGAGATTGGTCTGCAGCCTGGTGCTGGGGAGGCAAGGAGTCCTGGCAGCTCCCAGAGCAGCCACATTTGCCAAGGAGAGCAAGGTCCTCATTGGGCTCCTCATTGTGGCTCAGCACATCTGCCCCCACTTCCTGCACAAATGCAGTGCCTCTTCCTGAGTACAAGTCCTACACAAGCTATTCATAATAGGGCTGAACTCAGTGAATAAGACTAAAATTAAAGCCCTTATTTAAAGCCTGCTGCTAATCCTCTTACTCCTGCATTTTAGCTGGATTTGCATGTTTGATAATCTACTAGTCAAATATTTTTCTTCAAGATGTAGCCCATCAGGACACTGTCTCTTGAACAGATGGCATGGGGAGTGGAGGTGTTCTGCTTCAAGTATATAGAAGAGGAGATACCTCTGCAAGGATGAGAGGTTTATTTTAAAACAGTCTCCTGCTGAGGAAAAAAATGAATATATCTCTGTTTTCCTTCAAGAACTACATTAAAACACTTTTGCTTTAAACACAACGTGTCAGCATCCTACAGACATAAGAGCAAGGAAAGCTTATTTAAGCTGCTCTGGTGAGGGACAGGGTGGCTGTTGCTTGCCCAGCAATTTCAGTAGCGAATAAACCTGTCATTGTGGTACCCAAGAAGTGTAATGGCTGACCAGGCCCACCCTGGGTCACGCACTGGGCACAAATGTTGTTTTTGTTTAGGTCTCTCTGGAGCCTGGAGGGAGAAACGTCAATGGCTCTGTTCAACAGGGTGCCTTGAGCAGTAGTGCTTGGAATAGATCAAAATACTTGCAACCTTTCTGTGCCATCCTTCCATTTCTCTGGCTATCTGTTTTTCTCTGCCTAATTGAATGACTTAATTGTGTGAGCCAGGAATGTGTGAAAATGGTTCCAGTTCAGATTAAGGCTCATCTGCATTTTCAACACCCACGTTGTAGAGGTACATGCAGACTCTGTATCAGAGTAATTCTCTAATAAAAGCACTTCTGTTCCTGGGGGAGGTTAGCAACACCAAGTATTTCTCTCCCCCTCCCCTAGTCCAGGACTACTGCCTTCCCATTTAACCAAAGTGGCAAGCCCCAGCTGAAGGGGAAGGGGCTAGAGGAGAGTAACCTTGAGAAAGGTTGACAAAGGATGGTCAGTGGGTCTAGGGGTGAAGGCTTTGGAAATGTCTCACCAGGATATGGGGGAACACTGACCATGGTGCTGCACATGGGAGCAGAAATAAGCTTTTGTTTGTTTTGGGGTTCTTCACAGAGCCTCCTCCTCTTGGTTGCATGGATGGCCAACCTTACCTTGTCAGGAGGAGGTTGTTCCTTAGCTTATCTGAAGAGGGCAAAAAGGAAGTGATGAGGAGAGAATTGGAGACAAAATCCCAGGAAGAAGCTCTGGAGGAGCCAGAGGAAGGATTGAGTAGATTGAGCCTGGCCCCCTGGGGTTCTTTACCTGCTCTAGGCAGTAAGGTTTCTGACCTGAGCACCCAGGACAACAACATGGCACTTCATTTAGACCAGCTTCTTGGCAGGCTTGACCTCCAAAATCTAGACTGAAATAAAGGCTTAATTTCTATTTTCTGTTCTGCCGTATGTGACAAACATTAGTGACCAAGGATCTAGGCCAATTCTAAGAAATTAATACTTCTAAGGAACAGCTTGCTCAGCAGACTCTTGCTGACTTATCAAATAACACTGCAGGGATGAGAACACCACCATTCTTCTCTTAATGCCTTTTATTTGAACAGTGATAAGTAAAAGCAGCATTTAGTTCCCCCAGCTCCAGCCAGTTACTGGACCACCAGTGAAGTTCTCTGGAGTGGACCACTGACTTCCCAGGAAGCCAGTATAGTTTCAGTCTACCCTAAGATTGTATTGCTTAGTCTCATTCCACCCTTCCAATAAAGACAGGAAGGGTTTATGTCTGGGAAATGAATCTGCAAAATGATCAGCTGCACTTACCACTGTGGTCCTTAAATAACTGAGCCACCTGTACCTCCTCATGGACAGGAATAATGATCTAGAGAATTGATTGCTGTTGGAAAGGGGCGTTCTCTTTCAGATGTTAGCATTGCTTCAGCATGGCCACTTGTTCTTATAATCCTTTTCTCAGTATTTTAAGGTGCACTTTAACAGCTGCTGGGAGATTTCAGTGTTTCCAAGTGGTGTTTAAGATAGGGCTTCATGAGAACACAAGAGTTTTATTAATTGAATGGGCCTAGGACTATTGTCTCCTGTGAAAGGCAACTTCCACAGAACAGGTCATGCCTGTGTAATTGAACTACTGTTGCCCTTTAAAGCAAGGTAGCTGCATCCAGATCACTTGTGGGGACTTGTCTTTGGCCCATACTAACTTCTCAGCTATGCACAGAAATCATCTGTGGCAAGGGCTACATGGCCAGAATGACAACTACGCTGAGACTCATAACCAGTATTATCCAACTCCTGATAATTACTGGAGGAATATTGTTGGGAAATATGTAGCTTTACAGGCTAGACAGCTATACAGGCACTAGTTTGAAAAAAAAGGTTATTATAATGGTCTTTGGTAGCCCCAGTGATGTGCAACCGCTGAATCCTTAGGAGGGTGTTCCGTCTGGCCCTTACAGCAGTAATACAGAGTGGACTCGACATTGAACTGAACACTGTAAGCAATGTTACTAACAAAAAGAAACCTGCATCAGTAGCTACGTCTAAAATGCCTGTGGAGGAGTTTCTCTGCACCTGCTGGCCCAGGGGCCCAGCTGGATGCGCAGTACTGATGTGAACCACGAATGTGGCATCTCCTGGGTTTCGGTAGCACTGAGCTTGTGCATTTGATGCCAGACTGACTCTAGGTTTTGCAGGTTTTCCTTGAAGCTCACTTGTGTTCTGACTGCACACAAGACAAATAGTCTGCTGCTACAATGAGATGAGTGAGTCGCAAGCAAAAAGCGTTAGTCCCCAGCAGTCTGGCGCCTATTCTCTTGCCAACGGTGGGAGGAGCAGCAAAATAACCAGTCTCACTGGCAGCAGAAAAGCTTCTAGTGAAGTCTAAAATAATCCTTTTCATTTGTTTCTATCACCACAGAAACCAGCTTAATTATGTCTTTAAAGCCTTCCTGCCCCCCAGCTCCTTTCTTTCCTTCCCCACCTGAGGAGCCCACCTCTGTGCTGGCAGCTTGGGTGTGATAGGGTTCAGTGGCTGTTCCTAGTGACACGCCTGCTCTGTTGCTATTTCTGTGTAGCACGGCTCCAAAGGGAGCCTCCTCTGTGCTCTTCACAACCGCCTCAGCCCTGTGGCTTAGCTGTAATTTATGGACCTGTGTTTCTTTTGAGCTTTTAAAAATACTTCTGATCAGAGGGGTTTGTTCTGGCTCCAGCTGAAGCCAGCAGCAAGGGCTGTGGGGGCTGGTGTAAGGGGCAGAATTGGGATGCCATTGCCTTAGGAGTGGCTTGCTTTGAGCAGGCAACTTTAATTTCCCTTCCAAATACTGAGATTTCTCCACCCACCCACCTCCAAGTCATCTGAGACCAGCCAGTGCTTGGCCATGCAGCAACAGGGGAGAGGAGAGGCAGGAAGCGAGGGTTTGTTCGTTTACCGTTACCAATCCCATTGGAAACCAGCTCCAAGCCCCATGCAGAATTCCAGTAAAACTCTGTCCTAAAGGGGAAACCCAGGGCCGTTCAAAGCTTGTGTTCTGTTGGCTTGGGCACAGTGTGCTTCTGGGGCCTTTGACCTCCTCCCCATACCCTGGCTCCCTCTGCGGCTCTTCATTTGAGCTCCCTGTGAAGTGGAATCCATCACTAATGTATGATATTTTTATTATTTGTAGGGGGGACTCTTAGAAGCTGGTAGCAATTAGAGCTGAAATGTCTTGGAATAAAGAAAAAAATCCCCAAGAAGGAAGTTTAATGCTAAGCAGATGTGCAGGAGCAGCTGAAATAAGCTAGCTGTCTTCTGCTTCAGAAGCAACCTCATCCACATAGGGCTGCTGTCAGGCTGGGGAAGCTGAGAAGTGCTGCTGCTTTCATGCTGCTGCTTGGGCTGGGAAGCCCATGTTGGGGACCTGTGGGATTGTTTACCAGTTACTCCTTACATTAGCCCTTTATTTGGGTTTAGACCAATGGTTTTGGCAAGGAGAAAAAATACTTTTTAAAAAAAAAAATTTAAAAACAAGGCTAATATGTAACAGAATTAGTTTTTATGGTGAGTTTGGCTCCTTGAGATCTCGCACAGGGTGTCTGTAGATATGGCTACTGTGGATCTAAGTTTAAACTCCCTCTCTTCTTGGCCAGACAGATGCAGGGTAGCCCTAAGCTTGTGTCAAGCACAGCTCATTCCCTCTATCTTTAATTGTTGGCTGTTTCAGCCTTTTGCTGCCAGCTTCGATTGGGGCAAACTGTTTGAAATCTTCCCGGTTGCTTCTGCAATACATCATCTGCTTTATTTATCGCTGCCGTATTCAGGTGGTTCTGGCTGGAAAAAGATCTGACAGCTGACTGAGATTCATAATCCTGTTCCTGAAGGCAGTGGAAATCTATTCAAAAGCCAGTAGACAAGTTGCTGACAACAACTCCTTCGCGCCCTTTGCCGTGCGTGCCCTGAGTAGTCTATAATAGAAACATGCTGTATATTCCCTCCATCAGCTAGAGCACAATTTAATCTGCCAGATGATTTCCTGTTGTACTCTACCAATGCAAAGCATTTATCTTTGTCTTAAATGGTTATCCAAAGTAAATTATTGTAACTTACCATGGTGTATTTTGTGCTATATTGTGAAAAACAATAGTGCATGGGCTTGGGACTTAGGTGGTTGGAAGGTTTCAGGCTTTTCCCTAAGCTGGCACTATTGGAGAATTTATTGAAAAGTAAGAGAAATACTGAATCCATCTGAATTACAGTTTTGCTCTAACACAGTAAAAATTGTGTGTCTGATTTAAAGAAAGGATTTCAAAACCTCACCATTCCCGTAGAGCTAAGGAAATGCAGTAATGTGTTTCTTGGACCTCCGGTTTCCAGTGGGAAGGTTTGAAAGACGTTTCTTATGCTTTGTATCATGCTAGCAATTTCTTGGTTATGTATGTACTAGGAATCTATTACTGATTTTTGGCTGACTTGATGATATTCTGCAGGTCAAAAGACAATACCAAGTCTAGCAGAGAAGGCCACCAATATGGCTTGCCCCTCTCTCCAAGTGACTGAAGGGTGCATTTTCTGTGCTGTTAAACTGGTGGGTCCAGGGCTGGGTTCCCCATTGCAGGTGAAGGTTTTGTTTTTTCAAATTGTATTTTGGATTTTTCTGGTTAGAATTCAGGAAATTCTTAGCCTATCCTCGTCTCTTCTCCCAGGCAACGTGAAAGTAACAGTTACCCTTCTGCACCCTCATTCCAAGAAGAGGAGTGTTTGCTGGTTTTTATTTAGAAATGGGGGCAAACCTGCTAACTCTTAAAACATGCTTCCAGTGTATTCAAACAAACAAAAAAAACCAAAAAAACAAAACAGCCCAAACCCAAGCACTTAACATTTGAAGATTATTCCCGGAATCCCAACCCAAGTATTTACACCTCATTTCATGGAGGGGGAGGGAAGTCTTTTGACCTTATTGGTAGCAACTCTGTTAGCTTTCTCCTTAACTAGGTTTCTGTGCCAATGAATAGGCTAAAAACAATGGTATTTCTAGTGATACTTTGAATGTACCTTTATTGGAGCTTTGTACTTCTTTCCATGGAGCATTGTTTGTCTATTGTTATTTTCCTTAATGCTGTTCCAGGGGGTAACAAAATGCTTGCAGAAACTTGCATGTGTTTACTAAGCTCAGTCTCTGAGAGTTGCCTGTTGGTCTTTTGGGGATTGTTAACAGCTGCAAAGCTAAATACTTTTGCAGGTCTGAGGCTTAATAAGTCAAACTGTCTCTTGGTATGCATTCCCGGTCCTACTGGGAATTAGCTCAAAGCATATCTTATTCTGAGATCTCAAAATTGGATCACTAAAGATCAGTTTCATAAGTTCTGCATAAAATTAAAAGAAAAATTGACTGGGTAGTTGTTAGGACTTGACCTTTAAGTGAGTCCCCATCATGCCAACACCACTCTTGAGAAAAACTTAACATTCCTTTGAAAGTCAGTCGAAGACAGCTTTGAAACTTTCTGATATGACTGTTTTCTTGTTTCTCTAATTACTTTCTCTTTTCATATCTGCCTTCTTCTTGGATTCCAAGTTTGGATGTCCAGTTTGTCTGAGACTCCAAAAAAGAGTGTCACTCCAGGTAATTTCTTGTCTTGGTGTTCTGCATGCCATTCAAAAGAGAAGCCTGTAGTTCAAACTGTGTGTGGTTTTGGAGTTGTCTTGAATGTGGGTTTCTGACAATGGATATCCAGGATCTGTTGTCTACCTGTGTATTGTTTTTCACAATGCATGACTTCTGATAAGGAAGAGCTTTGCTTTTCTGACTGCTGCCTCATCTTGATGTTGCTGCTAGCAGTGGATAGTAGTTTGTTGTGTTGTATCCTTCCTGTTCAACTCAAAGCCATGATCCAAACCAGCTTCCCCTTTTGTGAGGGTTGACCCTGGCCACAGCTGAGTACCTGCACAGCTACTTGCTCACTATCCCATGTGGGATGGAGGAGAAAAGAATAGCAGAAGTGAGAAATCTTGTGGGTCAAGATAAAGGACAGAAACATGACTATGTGCTGCTTGTTCTTCTCAAATGCCCTTTTGCTTTTCCACAGTAAGTACAAAGGGTTTTATATAGAACACATATGACTCTGAGGAAGATGCTAATTTTCACGGGAGCATCAGATTCCTTGTCACAAGATGTTGGGAAGGAGGAGGGAGCCAGGAAACAACTTCTAGGTGATGTGTCAGAGTCTGAGAATAGAAGTCCAATACAAGGAGAAAACTAAGCCTTATAAAGAATCAGAACTTCTCCTGAGTAACCAGTGGATTTCTTCTGCAAACATTTTTCACCTGATGTGGAATTACCAAGGAAGAGGTCTTCCTTCAAACTTGGGGAAAAGTTTGAGCCATAGACCTTGTGTCTGTACAGGAGGCTGGCCTGGTCACTCAGGTGGTTAAGGCCACATGTAGGTCTCAAGGCAAGGAAAGCTGTAGACACTCCTGCTGCTTTCCATACCTGACTTGGTAAATATTCAAGTTCATGCCCTGTTCAAAATATGTGAACAAAATCTCACCATCTTCAATGGTTGAGTGCTTGCTTGTCTGAGGTTTTTAATAAGCAAGACTGCTGTGATTTCAGAAATGCTATCCTTGACAGAGTTGATTATATCCCTGGGGGGTTCTGCCTGATCTTTGCAGAGTAGGCTTAATTTCAGGGTGGTAGTTGAGTATAAAAGTGCAGAAATATGTGAAGTATTCAGTCACAGGAGCCTGGTGGTTGATAGGTCACCAGGGAGTTCAGACAGAGAAACAGAATGAGACTGAGCAGAGGTGAGTAGGAGACAGAAGAGGTGGTGTCACTTGGGAAGAATGACAAAAAGCCTTCAAATTACCTGGCTGGGGGTACCCTTCTGCTGACTGCTTTTAGCTGAATGCATGTTGCTAGTTTGGCTTCAAAAAGCAACCTGTGCATGATGATAGGGCAAATACAAGTGATTAATTGCATTGCATGGTGCTCAAGAAGGTGAGTGTTGATACATAGTCCTGCTCAGAGGCCTTCTGGTACATCTAGCAGCTTCTTAGCCCCCCATGCTGCTCCAGTTCACATGACCTTTCATTCTACTTATCATTCAAATAATTCCCATTTCCAACACAGCTACTCTTCAGTCCAGACCTGCCATGGGATATATCTTAATGTGTCAGGCTAATGGAGCAGACATAAATCTGAATATGATCCTTACCCGCATAGTACAAATCTGTGTCTGAGGCTGGGGGTCAGAGACTAGAACAGAAGCCAGTTTCATCCTTCCTGAGTTCCATCTGAGGGCATATGCCTGCTCCATGAAGTGGAGACTCTAACCAAGGATTGAAAGTGGCTTAATAACCTGCTTTGGAAAAAGATGTGTGTCATGCAGCCAGATCCTGAGAGGTGCAGTGGTGGGGCACTAGTTTGGGGCACCTCAATTACCATTAAGTTCCTTGGCGAGTCTGCTTTGTGCCACGTGGAGTAACGTTAATGCATTGCACCATTGAGCAAGACTAGGGCAAATGCCAGAGTATGTAGGTGACTTCAGCCTCGTGGAAGACCATGTCTAGCAGCTGTGTGAAAATCTCCAAGCAGTTTAACAGATTTGTGTGCAAAATACTTAAGTATTCCTAACTGTTGCTACCTGTAACCTAGTTGGTTGGAATTGCTGTTCAGAGAGCCAACTTTCCAAGAAGGAGTGGAAAGAGGACTCCACTTTATTTTCTTTCTTTTCACCCTCCTGCCTCTCATTTTTCTTGGCTCTGTCTTAAAACCCAGCAGATCAAAAATAAAATTTGAAAAGATCCTGAGACTAACAAGCTCCACTTGGCAAAGGTCAGCACTAAATTTATCCATTTGTCAGGATTTCGTTGGAAATGCTGCTGAGGACTGTAAAGAAGGAATAACTGAACTGGAGCACTCACTTGAGAGCGCGCCTGCCATTTACCATGGGCCAAGCTGGTTCCTGACACACTCCCCCATAGGGGCTGTGTTTTGCTGCTGGTTTTAGCTGTGCATCAGACACGTACTCCAGTGCTGGAAGCCACAGTCTACCCTAAAGCTGCCATTTGTCTCATCTTTTGAAAGCTTATCCAGGTCTTCTTTCTTAGAAGTGCTAGAAAATAATGTGTGTGCCTTATGTTGGGGAATG
Source organism: Nestor notabilis (assembly GCF_000696875.1). Taxonomy (NCBI): domain Eukaryota; kingdom Metazoa; phylum Chordata; class Aves; order Psittaciformes; family Psittacidae; genus Nestor; species Nestor notabilis. Next base: position 164,927 of record NW_009944897.1, read on the forward strand.
AATCCAGGCATCAGGTTAATTTTCTGCTGCTGTGATTTCTGGTCATATTCCCTTCTTAGTGGCAACTCGTGCTTGTTGGCTTGTAGTAGCAATCCAGGGGACCACGAGAGAGTAAATGCAGTTCATGGAGTTCCCATCTATGCCAGATTTCTGCATGTGCAGCCAGAAAGATAACAAGAAAGATTTTTAGATGCTCTTCAAGGAAGCTACTGGCCTATGTACTGAAAGGCTTGCAGAGCAGATGAGTACTGTGGAGTTGGGAAAGTGTGTGTACAGATGCTCAGTTACAGAGAAACTTCTTGTACATTAATCATGGCTGCTAACCTCGTGTGAGAGAGTTTGCACATGATCTGGCCATCTCTGGGTGTTTGGTGCTCAACCTTGTTTTATTCTCAGGCATTCTTTTGGATTTGGACAAGGTTTCAGGCCAAACTTCTCTGGCTATGAGTCTTCCGAATTACTTAAGCTGTCAGATGAAAACCCTTGCCTTTCTGCTTTCAGTCCTGTCTTGGCCTAACAGCAGGGTGTCACCTGCTTCAAAACTCTTTCTGAAAACACAACAGAATTGCTTTTCTCTTCACAAAAAAAGCTACCTGGCTGAGATCAGGAAAGCACTACAGAAATGATACTGTACCAATAACCCAAATATTTATATCATCTGTAATAAGGCCACATTAAAAGAAGCGTGACCAGCAGGTCAAAGGAGGTGATCCTGCCCCTCTACTCTGCTCTCGTGAGACCTCACTTGGACTATTGTGTCCAGTTCTGGTGTCCTCAACATAAAAAGGACATGGAGCTGTTGGAGCAAGTCCAGAGGAGGCCACGAGGATGATAAGAGGACTGGAGCACCTCCCGTATGAAGACAGGTTGAGAAAGTTGGGGCTGTTCAGCCTGGAGAAGAGAAGCTGTGTGGAGACCTCATAGCAGCCTTCCAGTATCTGAAGGGGGCCTATAAGGATGCTGGGGAGAGATTCTTCATTAGGGACTGTAGTGATAGAACCAAGGGCTAATAGCCTCAAACTTAAACAGGGGAAGTTTAGATTAGATATAAGGAAGAAGTTCTTCACAGTGAGGGTGGTGAGGCACTGGAATAGTTTGCCCAAGGAAGTTGTGAATGCTCCATCCCTGGCAGTGTTCAAGGCCAGGTTGGACAGAGCCTTGGGTGACGTGGTTTAGTGTGAGGTGTCCCTGGCCATGACAGGGGGTTGTAACCTGATCATCTTAAGGTCCTTTCCAACCCTAACTATTTTATGAATCTATAAGGCTTTTTGCCAGTGCTGCTTCATTGCTAAGACCTGGAGACTGGACTGGACTTCCTCCTTTAATTTATTATGGGTGGTATTGAACTTCTGTCTCTGTCCCTAAAAGCTTTGTAGCTCAGGGCTGCTACTCCAAGAGCATCTCTCTCTGAAGTTAAACACTGTTAGGGTTGTGGGGATTCCTGTTGGGTAGAAGGGCTGAATCCCCTTTCCTGTTGCTACAAGCTGTGTGTTGCCTTTTACCACTAAGAATAACTGGCATGCAAATACAGCCTGTATTTTGGTAAATGGGAAGGGGGCTGAAGATTGACAGGCTGCGGTGCAGGAGTATCCAGGAGATGAGTCAAAGGCCTGATTGTTTAGGGCACGTTAAGAACAAACCCCAGAACAACCAACAAACAAAAATAGGACACAAGAAACCCCCATTGAATAGAAGAGAGATCTTAGGCTTAGAAACATTGTTTTGATCTAAATCCATATTGTTCCCAAGGAGATTTGCAGGAGGTTTCAGCAGTCTCATCCCACTGCTTACTCTAGGAACTGGTTATTTTAGGAACTGCTTTTCACAGACCCCTATGAGATCGTGAGTTCTTGTGTAATCTTATGTGCTTTATGTTGGTAAAGCCTGTTCTTTATCTTGTGTGCAGTAGACACTTAACCCAGTTTTTAGGCAAACCTAAGCTCTCTGTCTTAAAGTACTTGGGGATAGCTCACTGGTGGAAGGCTCAAAGAAAGTATGCAGTTGTAATATGTTTATTTAGCGCAGTGTCATGGTCCTTCTGATAAGAAAGAAAAGAGGTAATGTCTCAAGGGGAAGAAAATCCGTGTTTAGAGCTGGGCATATGATAGCTGTGAGGGAACAGACTGACTTGAGGATTTTAAGTAGGTTGGCTGCTGCTATTCTGGGTATATTTTTCTTTTTTTTTTCTTCCTTCCCCAAAAGGAGTTTTCCAGAGATAAGTAAAGGCTTACCCTTCAAGAATTGGCTTTAACAAGAAACCACAGCTCTAGAGCCAAGCTACCACAGTTACTCCTCCCTATGTGCAGAAATGTGCAAAGCTGTGACTTTATTGTATGGAAAGCCATGACAGCCGGGGATGCCTTCTGCCAGACGGCCCTGTGTGCAGACCTTGCACGTGTCCTCAGCCGTTGTGCCCAGGTTGGAGGGCCGGACTACCTGCCAGTTGGTTGTTCAGCTGTGAGTCATCCTCATGGCGTTCACTGACCGTTTCTGTGGTTTTGGCTGCTTCTGCAAAGCTTCCACTGACCAGCTCGGTACTAATTCATTTAGTCTGAATCTGTAAACACTCGATTGATAATCATAAAGGGGCAATATAAAAGCCTGTGTGCTGTATGGATTAAAAGAGCAGACATGTTTATAGCCTGATAACAACAGAGTACTCTGGCAAAGATCAGGAGTCTCAGATTTCCATATCCAGATGATTTTATTTTTGGAGTCCGGTTGGTGGTTTTAATTTTTGGCTATTGCAAAACCATCATAGGTCTTAGCTGTTGCAACATAGGAGGAGGAGGAGGAAGACGTTGCTTGGAACGGGCGTTCTGCGCTCTTATTTAGGAGGCTTTCACAGTAGTTGCTAGTCTCTGAGTACAGCGGGAGGAATGATGCTCCCTCCTCACTGCCTAGTGAGGGGAACAGGGTGCAACTGTGTCACTTAACAGTGCCAGCTGTGAGGGGCATGGACAAGCTCCGATGACATTCCTGCCCAGCTCCAGGAAGGGAATAGCTGAGGTGAGGAGCAGGAGGATTGTAAAGTGGAGCCCTATGGAGAGGAGGAGGGGTATCCTCAAGACTTTAACCAGGAAACGGACTCGAGGCAAAAAGAAATGGAGAGGCAAGCAAACTCTTATTTCGGCAACAATCTGTTGTGTGCTCTGCTCTGGGGAGGGCTTGCAAGTTGGAGCTAAACCAAAACACTAATTCTGCTTTTTTGGGGGAGAGGAAGGGTAACTCTGCCTGGTACATCAGCCTTACCCTATCCTCTCCGTTTCTCCTTTCTGGGCTGAAGAGGCTTTTTGAAAGAGGGGCTGTAATGCCAGGGAGCACTACAGTGTGCATGTGAGCTTGCTGGGAAATTCGTGTCACTCTGCATCCGTCTTCTCTGGCATGCCTCACACTGAGCAGCCTGTTACTCTTCAGTGCAATGCTGTGTCCTGTGTTACAACTTCGACCTGAACTAATTGGCAGGGATGCGGAAGTGCCCACGGCAGCGGGTGTAACAGTGCTCTCTCTGATGTTGCCTGTTTTGTTCCTTTGAATTCACTTTGGGGGGAAAAACCCGCATCCTAACGTAACATATCAGTAATGTGGGCATCCTGAGTGTCACTGAGGAGTAATTCATCTAAAGATGCTTGTAGGGGTTGGAAAGCTGAGGGCAGTTGAAGTATTTTACCTTACTGACTGTTCCTGAAGAGAACATAGGAACAAAGCTACCCAGAAAATGTTTAAGGCTTTTGATTACTGGGGAGGAGCTGTTTCTTTGACATCTTTCCTCCATCGCTTCCTCCTTTCTTTCCTCCCTTACTGTTACTGAAGTATTCCCCACTCTGCAATGGCTAATCCTGGGCAAGCATCACTCTGGGAGCCACAGGGACCCCATCCCTCTGAAGGGGGATATTCCCTAGGCGTGATCTGCTGTAGCTACAAATGAACAAGTTTGTTTGACTTTGATTACTTCCTAGACCAAGGAATGTATTTCTATTTTTTTTGTCTTGATAGGAACCCTATAACACTTACACAAGCTTCTGTTAAAACAGTCTCTTAATTGTGTACGTTGCACCAGCCACTGTAGTGACAAGGATATCCTCCTGCAGTGAGTACCTTTATCCAAGGCAGGACAGAGTAAATGGCATTGTAAAGTCCTGCTGGGTTTTGGATACGTGAATGCAGATACAATGTATCTTGCCAGACTGTTGTAAACCCTCGTTTTATGGAATCAGAGTTGCGGAGGTGGATTTGAAGTGCTGCTTCTCCAGGTTTCCTGGCAAGGGGTGCTTCCCTGGCACGTGGTCCCTGGCTCACCATCCGCCTCCCTCGGTGGCTGATGGTGGGGTGTTTGCCAGCCTGCACTAAAGCTTGGTCCTCTTGTTCCCAGCAGGGACACGTGCACCACGTGGGCACAGACTGCTTCTGCTACCAAGCCAATGCTGTGTTTTGGGGTTTTTTCCTTACTCGCATGAAAATTATCTACGAGATTAGAGGAAAGAAGACATTTGGGGTGTCTGTTTAGCAAGTAGCTTCCTTCATTTCCCCTGCTCCCTTTTACCCTTCCACACAGTGAATTTTCTGCATAAGCATAAGGCCATGATGTTTTCTGTTTCTCATTACGGAATTAGTATTTATATTAAGACTAGAATGAAGTAGGGGTTGTAGGTGTTAATTGCATAAATAGGTTGAAGGAAGATGATAATGCTGCTCCATTATGGACTGGAGACAGAGCTGTGTAGGAAGCAGCATGAAAAAGGGAAAAGCATCTCATTACACTCTGGGTAACCTAGCCAGCACTGGCTTAAACCAGAACACACAAGTCGATTCATCACGAACACAAATACCATGCTTATTTGGAATGAGCAGCTATGGTGAAAATATTTATTATAAATTTCAATGTTGTCAGTTCATGGTCTTCTCCCCCTGTTCCCACTGCTGGCTGTGGTTCAACTATCTATAGAAATCAAACACAAACTTCTAGAGGAGATGACTCCCCTTTAAAGAAAATTAACCTATGTAACCTGATGAGAGTTAGAGGCACACTTAGGCAGCAACGAAGTCATCTAATTTTCAGGATTTCTTAAATCTGGTCCAAAGGGAGGCATTGTGATAGCGTTTCCTTTCAGGAAATGGTTGAATTAATTGCTTTTTGTTCTAGGATTTTCATTTCACAGGATGCTGTTTTAATGGCTGATGCGTTCTTTACCTCTCTCTTGGCAGGGATGCTAGTTATTTGTCTGTAGAATCACTTTGCATCTTTAGCCCCAATGCATATGAACATGCTGCGTTTGGAAGTACAGTGCTGAGTATCCTGTGCTTGGCGGTCAGTCCCCTGACTTGTCTGGTGGACAGTTTCAGACCATGCTGCTTCCTTCCCGTCTCTCGTAGCCAATTTGTCATCAGAGATTCAGGAGACTTGGAGCCTGCTCCTGGCTCTGCCCCCATCAAATGAAATGGGGCTTTCAGCAAGTCACACATCTGCTTCTGTCTCCCCTTTACACCTTTACCTAGAGAGACAGGAACTGCCTCTTAGTATTTAAGAAGTATAATAATGCTGTTGGCCCAAACTGCTCTGCCCTAATACCCGTTGCTGTAATTCAGGAAATCTGTAAAATAATTTTGCATTAAGGCATATTGGCTCTTAGAAGTTGTCAGTGCCTTTTGCTCTGGCTGATGCTTTGAAGAGTGTATAAATGAGGGCACATTAAGAAACCCTGAAATCTTAAAGGTTTTCATGACTTCTCAAGGCAGTTTCCAGGCAGAGCACAGTGGGTCTGTGCCTGGGCTTGGGAGTGCAGAGGCCTCTGTCTGCACTGTTTATGTTGCATCAGAGAGCTGAGATGCATCTCATACAGTGAGCAGCAGTGCAAGGAGGTCTCCTTCCTTGTCTGTCACGGTGGTGTGCCTGCCTCGCAGCTCCACCCCGAAATACACGATTTCAGTTTGGGGGTGGAAAAGTGAGAAATCAAAGAAAAAACCCAAGAGAAAATTCCAGGAGTTTGGGGAAAGGGAGGACAGTTATTTTGGACCTTTTTTCGCCTGTTTGTGTGTGAGCCCATTCTCATTCATAAATGGCTCTGACACTCGAAAGCCTTTCCTACAAAGAGAAACCAAACAACTGGAGAGGTTGGCTCCAAGGGATCCAGAAAAGCGCTGAAGAGCAATGGAGAGGGGGAAGCCGGAGCGTTCTGTGCCCCTGTCCCGCTCGGGGCGGCTGTGCCGTGGGGAATGCGGAACTGTGGAGCTGGCGGGGGGCGGGCAGGGGGTGGCTGTGTTTGAGCGAGGATCTGGAGCTATAACTCCTTCTTTTTTTTCCTTCTTCTGTTTCAAGTAAACACTCTTCCCCGCCCTCCCCTCTCTCCCTCCACCCCACCTCCCGCTCTTTCAGTCCTGCTCATGTGTTTCTATTTAAGGGCTGCAGTGCAGACGAATATGATTGGCATCTACAGCCCCCTCTTGACTTGCAGCTCAAGCCTTTAGAGTGGAGAAGGAGCTGAGCCGCCAAGGGGAGAGCTGTTTGTTCTTTGGGTTTACTGGGGGGATGGCTCAGCTGTGGATTTATGCTGCTTCAGTCCAGGACTTTTCTCTCTGAATGGGAGCAAGGATTGTGGAAACCATGTTGGGAAGAGGTTTATTTTCAGAATCCATCATGAAACTTTGCAGCTAATTCACTGTTTTTTGGCTCTTTTTCGTATATTTTTTTTTTTTTCCCCCTCCCCTTTTTTTTCTTCTTCTTCTCTCCAATGTCCCTCTGTGCTGCTGGGTTGTGGGCCAGAGGAGGCTGTTTCTATATGGCCAGCCATTTGGGGATATGCTGCGAGCCAAGGTTGTTTGCTGATTCGCTTGGCTCTGGTGACAACTTGGCCTGTTGTGAATCGGATGGACGGAGGTCGCTCTCAAGGAGCCATGGCTGGAAGCTGGCTTACGGCTTGCTTTTTCCCTTCCCCAGGTGCTGATGCTAGCTCTGAACCCATGATCCTGGAGCAATATGTGGTGGTGTCCAACTATGAGAAACAGGAGAACTCTGAGATCAGCCTCCAGGCTGGAGAGGTTGTGGATGTCATAGAGAAAAACGAAAGTGGTAAGACATGTTTGCTGCTTTTCACTCATCCAGTGATCCAATTTTTTGCATGTGTTCCTCCTCTTTCGGTTTCCTCATCACTACTTGTGGCTGTACGTTAGCTCCATCTGGTTCGCTTACTATGTCTGGCTGAGGATGTTGTAGTTTCTCAATGTTGATTTGGGCTGGGGGCCAAATGTTGCCTTCTACTGTAAGAATGTTTCATAGGTTTTGTGCATTAATTAGCCAGGATACGCTAATGGAAAATGAAGGTGAACGAGAGAAGGATCTGCAGCTAATGAAGCTGATGTCTACTACACTGATATAGTTGCCCTCCTGTCTCTTCAAGTCTCTGTCAGCATTTCCATTACTAACTCCCTTTTCGGAGGATTTATAGGATGAGTGTTTAAAAATTGCTTAGGATGAAACTTGGCTTGACAGCTCAGCCCGTGGCCCAGAGCTCAGTAGGGAGGGCAGAGAATGTGCGTAGATATATACGTGGCCATGCACAGTTTCAAAACTTGTTGCAGAAGTGTTAATTGGGGAATTTTGATGCAAGGAGGCAGAGGCTGTCATGTAAAAGCGAGATGAAATCCCTTCTGCAATCCGTGGAACAACCAGCTTGCACTTGGAAAATGAGATTTCTGGCAAGCGTTTGTATAGATGTCTTTTGTGTACTTTAACTCTTGGATGCCTAATAAGTTTGAGGCAGGCAGAACAAATGCAGGAGGCAGTGTATGTGTGAGTGGTTGGAGCGGGTTAGCAGCTGGTTTGAATAACTGCCTGTCTTCAGCAGCTCCTCCTCCTCCCCTCCAGTGCTCCTTGTGTATTAAGGCAAAGCTCTTGCCCAGGACTTGTTTCCAGTCCACTCATGACTTGTGTGTCCTCATCCAGAGGAGCATTTGGAGATGTTTAAGCAAAGGCTCATGTTGTGAGAGCCCTGCATGTGGAGCTGCCACAACTGGCTGGCTCTGGAGCAAGCTGGGCATGCCAGAGCTTGAGGGAACCAGGACACCCTGATCAGATCCAGCTTCCAGAGCTCAGTCAAGTTATCCACAGTGATGACCATACCTTGTATTTTATTTCTTTTAATGGAGTGGTAATTTCTCTGCTGTATGAAAGCCTAATGCTTGTTTGGCTCAAAGTGATGCAGGCAATTGCTGGCCTCTGATTTAGTGTGGTGTCCAAAAGGATAGTGTGTGGAAATGCACTGGCTAGGGTGAACAGAAATGCCTGTCTCCTGGGTACTGACTGTATCAGTCGCAAAACTATTAGAGGCCAAAATGCTCATCTGCCCCATTTTAAAGCAACCGTTATGACTGAAGGGGGAAAAATGTCTTAACTTCTTAAACTGTGTCTGGGCTGCTGGACAAGCATCCTCCCTTCCAAGCGTGAGGGCTCCTCACTGTCAATAGTGGGTATTACTATTGTCGGAACAGGGCTGGTTATTGTGGCAACTAGTATTCATACCCATGATGTCTCTGTCTTGGATAATGGCATATGGAGCCAAGGCAATTGGGCTGTTAAATAATGCAAGAAGTGTCTGAATTCCAAATTATAGTTCCTTTGTATTTTCTTTTAATGTGGCTTCTCTGCCTTGCATAGTTTGCATCATATTGTATTGAACCACATGGTATGTGGAGTTATAAATGGAGTGTCAGGGTTTGAATTTAGTGGGTCCAGAAATGTGACTCTTCTAAGGAAACATCCTTCAACTTGTAGTACAGTTCTTAAGACCATATTCTGATGCTTAGCAGCCAAATTTTTTAATGTCCATGTAAACAAAGAAGGAAATCTGAAGTCCTGATCTTCAGGACTATGATCTTGAACTCCATGCTATGATCTTGCCTATATATATGTGTGCATGTGTGTGTATATGTATGTATAAAATAAAGGTACAGATACATTTAAAAAACCCTAAACAAACCTAAGTCACAGATTGGTGATGGAGAGAGCATCATTTGTTTGGATGCTTGTCTAAACTGTTCTGGCAGGGAAATCATGTTTTAGTTGTTCCAAGAACAGGAGTCAAAACATACTCTTGCTCTATCCTAGGTTGGGGATACCACAGGAATGACTTTAATACTATGACTTCTTGTCTCTTCAGCTATAGCTGAACCTATGAAGGGCATATAATGAAACTAGCAAAAGTTTCTCAAGTGTCAACTTTCAAACCTCACGAGCTATTGTTTGAATTTGGGTATCTGTCTAGTGTAGGCAAGCAAACCTAGAGATGTGGTTGTAACTTCTAAGAATATAGGGATATACTTTTCAAGAAAATAGATTATTGGACTGTGCACATATGTAGTCATTCATCTGACTGTATGTTTATATTGGCTTGGTAAGTGTTGCAAAACTATAGCTGTAATTGTATAAATTAAGCTCATTCTTCTCCTGATCCACACAGACAAAGGTAATGTAAGGTGTTGTGAATGTCACCTGCAGCAG
>NW_009944897.1:174450-174778 GCF_000696875.1 Nestor notabilis
GTGAAAGGGAGGAAGTATGGCTACATAGCTTGTTAGCTGCGTGGCTGAGAAGTCACATCAAACTGGACAGTATACATTGGATGTGCTGCTAGGCCAGTATCTGAAGCTTCCTTGTGTATATACATGCATATAGCACATCATACATCTGTTTTGGGTTTTATGACTGTACTTTGAAGTAGCTGGATTTGAAAAGACACAAATGACAGCTTGGTTTTAAAATCTTGCCTGAATAGGGTAGCTTGGTAATGCCTAGGGACACTTAAAAAGTTCTTTTGTTTCCTGGAGTGTGGAAAACCTTAACTTGGTTCTGATGTGTGGCTTTGTAGGG